>NW_006912934.1:0-170488 GCF_000585535.1 Cladophialophora psammophila CBS 110553 | reverse complement strand
CAACAGCAATATCAACAGCAATATCAACAGCAATATCAACAGCAATATCAACAGCAATATCAACAGCAATATCAACAGCAATATCAAGTGTAGAGATAATCCAACAGTTTTCGTCGACTTCTGAGGATCCAACACTGACCTCAAACATATGAAGCCCTCGTTGCTACCATCATGGCCTGGGCAAGGTGTATGTGCAGGCTTCGTCGATGCATTCCTCAGATTCGCAGAATGTGGAAGTATTTTATGCCAAATCACGACTGCGATCGGGAGGATCTTGAAGAAGTCTTCATATTGTATAAGGAGCCAGGACTTCTGGGGAGTTAAACGGCACCAATGGAATAACATGACCCGTCTGAAAGAATAATCGGTCGGTGCAGGGGGCAAAGCACGGCGAAGTGAAGTTTCTCGTCATCGAAATGACTCTCAGCGGCATACATTCATCTATTTGAGCGATTGAATTAGGTAGTCAGTCTTCAATGGCCATGGTAGTGTGTGAAGAAATGCCGGGTTGGCCCCTTAAATGCTGTGCATGCATAGAGCCGAATTGAAGCCTGTCAGTCTCCAAGTGATTCATCAAGCCAGAGGTGAAACATCTCAATTGACTCTTGGAGTCCCAATTCTGGGAATAGTTGTTTGAATAGTACGTGTGGAGTACATACTACATAGCATCGAGTAATATCGACATCATCCACCTCAGTAATTCCTCACGGGATGTAGATGTGGAGAGCGGATGAATTATGCCGTGCCAAGGCATCGGATTAACGTTTCGTCGGGCCGCAATCGATCGACGATTTAATCACACGAGCCGTTACCACGACGGTGCATTTCCACACGACCTGGTCCAAGCCGAATCGTGACTGCAAACTCAAGACCCTGCTATCATGGCCCCGAGAGAAGAATTGTCAGGCGATGAGTCTGATGACTCTCAACTTGAATGGGAATTGGAACAAGGGATCCCTCAAGTGGACGACCCTTTCATCCAAAAGTACATGGCGGGGCGGGATGCCCTGATAGAACAAGAGAAAAAGCAACGACATGATCGAGCCTTCAAACAGAACATGTCTCCCATGGCCAAGCAGGCGGCGAAGATCATGGCATCTATTCGACGGCGAGAGTTGCAGAGTGTCTGGACCTCCGAGTTCGAGGACAGCCTTGCTGATAAGAATGGCGGCAACCTGTATCCAGGCATGATGTTCACTCTGGCACGGGATCGCATGGAGACGACTGAATTATGGAAAATCGTCGAGAAGATGCCCAAAGGCGCTCTCCTTCATGCCCACTTGGACGCCATGATTGATATTGACTGGCTGGTTGACCAGGCTCTCGCGGAGAAGGGATTCTGCATGATTGCACCTGAAGGCCTGAGTGACAAGGATAAGCGAACTTCAGGGGCATTGCAATTCAGGTACTATCCCGATGAGGTGGTCAAGAAGCAGAAGAATCCCGGGAGCATTTGGACTGCAGCGTACACGCCAAACACGCCGGTCACGATCAGAGAAGCGCAGCGGACATTCCCGGACGATGATCAAACCTTTAAGAAATGGCTGATTAGCAGATGTACCATTACGGGCGAGGAGTCTTTGTGTCACCACCACGGACTGAACGCCATCTGGAAGAAGTTTCAGAGCACATTCTTAGTCATCACTTGGATGTTTACATATGAACCTATTTTCCGCCGTGCCATTCAGCGACTCATCGGGCAGTTGGCAAAGGATGGCATTACCTACGTTGACTTCAGAATTGCCTTCAAATTCGAATTTCGAAGGCAAGGACAGACTACCGGCCAAGTCGGCAAATTTGACGACTTTTTCGCGGTCATGGGTGAAGAGATTGAGAAGTTTAAACGGTCGCCCGCCGGTAAGACGTTCAAAGGCGCACGCATGATATGGACAGTCATCCGTAAAATGGATAATCGAGCACTTGCCGATTCCATGAAGGAGTGCATTCGTATGAAGAAGAAGTTCCCCCACATGATTTGCGGCTTTGACTTCGTGGCTCAAGAAGACCAGGGAAGGACACTGAAGGATCTCACGCCACTCATATTCTGGTTCAAGAAGAAGTGTGCAGAGGGGGGTGTCGATCTGCCTTTCTTTTTCCACGCGGGCGAGTGCCTTGGTGACGGCGACAGCACGGACAACAATTTGTTCGATGCACTTTTGCTGGGAACTCGACGCATCGGGCATGGGTACTCTTTGTACAAGCATCCCTTGCTGATTGACATGGTCAAGGAGAAGAAGATTCTGATCGAGAGCTGCCCGATCTCGAATGAGATCCTGCGGCTCTCAAGCTCTATTCTTTCGCACTCTCTCCCGGCACTCCTCTCACGAGGGGTGGCCGTGTCACTGAACAACGACGACCCTGCAATTCTGGGCCACGGGAAGAACGGCTTGAGTCATGATTTCTGGCAAGCGTACATGGCATTTGAGAACCTCGGGCTGGAAGGCCTTGCGACAATGGCTGAGAACTCGCTGAAATGGTGCGCCATCGAGGATCAAAAACCGGGTGAGTGGACCAGAGATATCACCGAGGGTTATTTGGGTAAAGGCACAAAGGCGAAGTTGTTGAGAGAATGGAGGAGCGAGTTTGAAAAGTGGTGTCAGTGGATCTTGATGGAGTATCCCCTAGAGGCTGAGGAAGAGGATGGAGAGGAGGAAGACGAAGATGAGTCCGAGGAAGATGAGGAGGAGGAAGAAGACGAGGACGATGAAGACGATGAAGAGTAGATTGCTGGTCGCGGGCATGTTGCTGTTGCTGTTGCTGTTGCTGTTGCTGTTGCTGTTGCTGTTGCTGCTGCTGCGGTCATTAGAGGCAACACGTCAACCTTGCCATATCTCACCTGAGCACCTGTGTGTCGATGGGGAACAAGATGCTAGGGCGTTCTGTCCGGTCTTCAACAACGGCAATAAGAAGGTTCTTCGTCAGATGTGTTCAATTTGACAGATAAAGGACGATGATGACACCGGGTAGACTGTGCTGACCGTGGCGAGGCTGAGCAGTCAAGGCACACCAGGCTGTGACCTTTGGGGCTGTTAAGTATCGCCGACCGACCCCTGTTTGGTTTTGTTGTCGGCGGTCTTGGGTTCGGTTCGTTGTCGTTTGTGCTTGCTCTGCTTTGGACACTGTCATGGGGTGTTTGGAGCATCGAAAAGCGCCTCGTGTGACCACTGAAGGAACGGTCCCCACAGCGCCGCCGAGGCGCCCTATTCCACTGGTTCACAAAGCCCAACGCTAGCTACCTAAGCACTTGGGGGGCACTTGGGGGCACTTGGGGGTGCCCTTGTTTGCCCCTCGTTGGCTGCTAGGTGCATTATCCCGCCACCACGCCGGCACTTATCATGGGTGGAGTAACTGTAACAAGTAGGCTTGCTAGATGCTCTCAGTGTCAGTCGGAGGCGTGCAGCGTGGAGCTTCTTCGAGATCTGCCTGTTTTCTCCGACTCCACGCCATCCATTCCCAACCGTGCCTTGCCTGCGCCTACGTTTGACCAAGCGAACGACACGTATCCGACCATCTCCTCCCATGGAGGACAGCTGATATCAATGTGTTTCCTCTGACCTGGACGACGCAAAAGACGTTTATTTGGGTCTGATTGGGGCAGCCAGGCCCGGGTCCGACGCCGAGGGAAAAAAAGCATCTGTCCGTCGCTCCTCAACCTCATCTTCTTTGTGCTGATCTCTGATCTTCCCTGTTCCTCATGTTGACATCCATGTCCTTGTCGAACACCTGGGCTTTATTCCTCCGCTGCCAGACGTTTGTGACGTTCTCTTATCCTCCCTGATCCAAGCACGATGCAACCGTTGCTCGCATAGCCAACGTACCTCAGAGCCGGACGGCTCATCGTAAACCGACCATGTCGTACTTTCTTCCTTCTTACTTTCAGAAGCGGCTGCTTCGATACGCCCTTCTCCGTCTCGACTTCATCGACTCAGACGAATTCGACCTTGACAACCTGGGGCTGAAATGGGGCCAGCGGACTGTGGTCGAGCTCAAGAACGTCGGAATCAAAGTCAAGAGAATCATCGACATCCTTCAACTTCCTGCCTCCTTCGCCCTTACCCATGCCTCCGCTAAGCTTTTGCGCCTTACTCTTCCAGCGGATCTTCACATCAGTGGCATCGAAATCGAAGTGGAAGGAGTGGAAATAATAGTGGCTGTTCGACCAGACATCACCACTGCTGTGGCCCCGGCCGGAACATCACGCTCAAAAGCAGGATTTGCTCCCAGCAAGACGGACCGTGCAAACCTACCTAGGTTAGCCTCTCCACCTGTTCATGATCCTGGTGGGAGGCATGGAGAAGCGGGAGGGCCACTGGAGTTGTCTCAGGTCATTCCCACATCAGAAGATCTGGCCGCGTCGTTCCTGGAGGCTGAGTCGCCTGGAGAAAGAGATGAACTACAAGCTGCACTCGAGTCACAGTCTCAGATGCACATGCAAGAATCGGTGACATCTTCTGCTTCGAGCGAGGATGTAGGCCTCGGCATGCCTGGAGGGCTATCCTTACCCACCTTTGTCGCGAATTTTCTTAAAGGTGTGGCAGACCGGTTATCCGTCAACATCAAGGACGTTAACGTCGTCTTGGAAATGGATCTCTCGGCGGGGAGCGCTGGCCCTGCAGAGAATACAAAGTTCATGCTTTCGGTTGGGAACATCGCCGTGGATGCTATAGAGAAGGCAGAAACCCTAGAGTCCGAGCCAGATACAAGACGGTCAATATCCATCGACGAAGTCCAGCTGTTTGTTCTGTCCGAGTCCGAGACTTTCTCAGAGTTTTCTGGCTTGAGTTCGCCGAAGCTAGCCAAGTCCCGTCCTCCAAATCCTGCTAGTGCACGCAGTGACCACAGTGATCTCATTCGATCAAGCACCACCAGCCTCAGTCAGCACTCCGATCATCCAAGGCTCTCGCCAGCGTCGTCGAGTAACTCTGGGCTTGGTATTGGGCTGGAAGATGTAGCGCTCTCAGAGTCTACCATCTTTGGCAGGCGATCCAGAACCATCCCAGTCCAACCCGATTCCGTGGCTGGATCTGAATCTATCGACAACAGAGCCCATGCAGAAGAAATTCAACACTCCGTCCGCCGAGGCAGCGATGAAGCGTTTAGGTTCCTCGATTCTCAGTCGGAGGACTTGGCAGAATCGAGGACTTTCACGCACGATGAGGCCGAGAGTATGTATATGAGCGCGATGAGTGGTCCGCTTAATATGCCGGGCGGACTCGCGTGGTCACGACCTAACCCAATGCCCGAACCAGAACAGCATAAGTACGCCGGAGAAAATGAGGATTTATCAGCTCGTCTGACCCACGAACCCGAGCCACTGAGCGGGATTCCTGAAGCCTCAATCGGCGGACCATCACGGTCTATCAATGAAACCGAAGGATCGAGCGGCGAGAGCGTCCTTGATAGTAGCCTGGCTTCATGCTTTCGCTCTCGAATTCTTCGCGTGAATGCTGCGTATTTCAAAGTTCCCCAACCGCACCATGAAGAAGCTCTGTCAGAAGCTGAGCAACCAATCCCATCACAACGTTCCAACTATGCTTTCCAGATCCGCCAAATGCATACAGCAGGGAGAAGCTCCCCAAGCACGTTCCTCAACGAGTCTCGACTCCAGTCTTTCCATGCCATGGGTCAGAGCCGAATTGTGGACCGACCAAAAGACAAACTGAGCATCGACGTCGGGGAGATTTCGGTGGACCTCGATATTGTGCTCTGTAGGGTTCTTGTGAGAGCGACACAGACCATCTCTGACGCAATTCCAATCAAGACTCAGAAGCCGAAGGCCTCCACATCAACCTCTCAAGAGAATGTCATTCCCGATGTCAACATCGAGAGCGTAAACCTCAACTTCTGCGAATCGGTACCCAGAAAGCCACCTAGCAAAGTTGGTGTCCAGACTGTAGAGTCAATGCTCTCCGATGAGCAAGCTCTTTTGAAGGTGTCGTTCACTTCAATAAGCTACGCGTCAGTCTCAGTCCCAGAGAAGAGCCAGCGACTATCGATCTCCAAGATTGTCGTGAACAATGGCCCTAGGGAAGTGCTGGCGTTTGTCGACTCCATTAACGTTCGAGACTCGATCGCAACCAGCTCTATGCTCAGGCCTCATGATGTCCTGGTTAATGTCTCGGGAAATCGATATGAAGTCCAGGTCAAACCCGTCTACATTGTCCTAGATTTGTTGGTTATCGATGATGTGCTCAGCAGAAGCGGTGGCTTGAGCTCTCTATTAGACCTCGGAAACTCTATCATGTCAACACACACTGTAAAAGGTCCAACTCCTGCACCGGCCCCGGAAGGTTCAAAACTACGTACTGTGAGGTTTAATGACCCTCAGAGAAGACCTAGGGCCGACAGTGATCCCTCATCGCCTTTGCCAAAGGTTGATATTCGAGTATCGGGAGCGGTTGTCGATTTGATTGGGTCCGAGTCTTCCATGCAGATCAGGTCCTCTGCCATCAAAACAGTCTACCGGGACAACAATGTGAAGGTGGTGATTGATGGTGCTGCGGTCGAGGGTCCATTGCTCGCCAGTTCCAGGGCTCGTGGGGACATCTACACAAAAATTCGCCACATCGAGGTGCACTATTCGAACGCTCCGGACGACGACGACCTGGATAGACTTTTGTCCCTAATCACGCCTTCCAGTGACAAATACGAGGAAGATGACGATATCATGGTTGATACCTTGTTGAGACAACGCCGTAAAGGCGGCGTCCTTCGTGTGACTGTTGGAGAACTTCAGGCCGGTGCTGCGGGTCTGCGTTGGGTGCCGCATCTAACAAAAGTCACTGACGAGATCTCGAAACTTTCGTCAGTCGCCAAATATCTGCCCGAAGATGATCGTCCGGGTATCCTGACCTTCGGGCTTCTGAAAAAGCTTGATTTCCGCTTTGACGTGGACGAGAAGTTTGGTCCTGTCACACTTCAGGCCGACCTGATAGAGGGAGCTCATATCAATGTGCCTTCCCTAGCTGCTGCTCAGATTGCAACTTGGTCAGTGTCGAGGAGCGATGAAGATGTGTTGATTGGGGATGTATCATCTCAGAGCAAGACTGTCTTAGGCCCTCCTATGTTCATGTGTCGATTCATCGCGGACGAGATGGAACCGACTGTTCGAATGAAACTCTCAAACACCTGCATCGAGTACAAGGTACCAACAATCGTTGCCCTCACCTCGCTCTTCGAGCGTCTGAAAGTCGATTACGCAGCCGCCGACAGACAGAGTGCTTCTTCACAACCCTCGAGCCCGTCATTGTCCCATGCTGGAGATGCAGCCAGTTTGGCGCGAAAGATCAGACTGTCCGTAACCTTCAGGGACTCAGCGATCGCACTTAACCCCGACAAGAGCGCAGCCAAGGGTCTCTTCGTGTTGACAGACGCTGTCATACGCCATGAGAATCAGAAGAGGGGGTCGACGGACATCTTAGACATCAAGAAAGCTTCCCTCCTTATTATTAACGATGCTTCTACGGTAGGACTGGAATCAGGAAATGTAGACCACAAGCTCTATTTCGAGGAAAATGACCAAGTTCAGCAACTCACAAAGGCCGGGTTCGTTCCGGTAGGGTCGATGTCTGCTGCGTCTGCCATCATCAAAGTGGTGGAGGATAAAGTCACGTCAGAAACACGAGTAGACGTGGAGTTCCGCAACAACCTTCTCTTTATCGAGACTTGCGCTGATTCCACCCAGACCATGATACAGATTTTGAGCGGCCTTGCACCTCCGTCACCACCTTCGAAGGTCGCTCAGTACCGGACCGAGGTTGTCCCGATTCAGGATATGTTGGCGTCATTTACTGGCAATGCTTTTGTCTCCGAGCCTGGACCAATGCTCGGCCTTCAGGCTTCAGGCAGAGCCTCGACTGCCGAGACCTCAAAAGAAAAAGCCGGGTATGACGTAGAGGAGGAAGACGAGAACGAGCTCATGACTGGCATGTATGGTGATGCCGATGATGCTGACGACGAGCTTACTGCAAGCCATGTGGAGTCAGATCTGGGCCGCTCTACCATGTCCGAAAGCGTGCACATAGCTCCGGTCGGTGCCACTGGTTCCGATATTGGCGACGCTGGCGCGAGCGTGATGATGCACAGTCTGTTAGACTTTAGAGCAGACCATTTCGTTCCCGAGTCATCAGTTGGTGGGACTGCACATCGCTGGAATTCAGTTCACAACACCTATGGTCTAGCGAGCGATTCGATCTTTGAGAGGTCTCCATTGAAGCTCCGTGTTAGAGATGTCCACATCATTTGGAATCTGTTTGATGGATACGACTGGCAAGCCACCAGGGATACCATCTCGCATGCGGTCAAGGAGATTGAGAACAAAGCGATGGCAAGACGCCCGCGGAGCAGCAGTCGGACGCCTGGTGCAGAAGATGAGGATGAGTCTGTTATAGGGGACTTTTTGTTCAATTCGATCTACATCGGCATTCCGGCGAACAAGGATCCCCGAGATTTGGCGAATGCCATCAATCACGATATCGACGATCTGGTGAGTGAAACAGGGAGCTATGCAACTGGAACAACGGTTACGGCAACTACGTCGCGACGCACATCAGGCACGGCCCCTAGACAAAAGAAGCTCAGGCTCAACCGCAGCAAACATCACAAGATGACATTCGAACTGGAAGGCGTCTCGGCCGATTTTCTGGCATTCCCTCCCAGCAGCGGCGAGGTCCAAAGTTCAATTGACGTTCGCATCAAGAAGATCGAGGTCTTCGATCACGTGCCCACATCGACATGGAAGAAATTCGCCACGTACATGCAAGACGCTGGTGAGCGTGAGCACGGGGCCAGCATGGTGCATCTCGAAGTTCTCAACGTGAAACCGGTCGCAGAACTATCAGCCTCAGAAATTGTGCTCAAAGTCAGTGTTTTGCCACTGAGACTGCATGTTGATCAGGATGCATTGGATTTCTTGACTCGGTTCTTCGAGTTCCGCGACGACAGTGCCCCTGCGTCGAGTGGTCCCTCTAGCCCGCCGTTCTTGCAGCGTGTGGAAGTGAATGCCGTGCAGCTCAAACTCGACTACAAACCAAAGAAGGTGGACTACGCAGGCCTGCGATCTGGACGGACGACCGAGTTCATGAATTTCTTCGTCCTGGACCGAGCAGACATGGTCCTGCGCCGAGTCATTCTGTACGGAGTGTCTGGATTCGACCGACTGGGTATCATGTTGAACAACATCTGGACGCCGGACGTCAGGCGAAATCAACTTCCCGGAGTTCTTGCTGGGTTGGCGCCTGTCCGACCTCTGGTTGATGTTACGAGCGGAGTGCGAGACCTCATCGCCGTGCCGATTCGCGAATATCGCAAGGATGGAAGGCTTGTGCGAAGCATTCAGAAAGGTGCATTGGCATTCGCAAAGACGACGGCGACTGAACTGGTCAATCTCGGAGCCAAGATGGCGATTGGCACGCAGCAGATTCTTCAGAATACGGAAGATCTGCTCGTGACTCGCGAACAGCAGGGGGAAATCGACGACGAGGATGAGACGCGGAAGCAGATTTCTCTGTATGCCGACCAGCCAATTGGCATCAAGCAAGGGCTGAGGACGGCATATGCAAACCTGGAACGAGATCTATTGATCGCTCGAGACGCAATCGTGGCAGTCCCCGGAGAGGTCATGGCTAGTTCTTCAGCCAAGGGCGCGGCCAAGGCGATTCTCAAGCAGAGTCCGACGATTATTCTGCGACCAGCGATTGGAGCCACGAAAGCGGTTGGGCAGACATTGATGGGTGCCGGCAATATGCTGGACAAACAGAATTTAAGGAGGATTGATGAGGTAAGTGCTGTCCTTCGTAGTGTGATGTTACGTTTGCGAGTCAATCCTAACGACGCGCTTAGAAATACAAGCGGCATTAATGTTGCTGCGGTTTCTTGTCGAGTCGAGATTGGTCTACAAACTATTCGGTTCCGCGCTGCCATACATACAAGCTGGGCGCTGGGCGACAAATGCATTTGCTATGGGCGAATTCCAGCGTACGACATGGGTTTGGAGTTGCATAGCCGGAGTGTGAAAGAGGCATTGTTTTCTGTCCCGTGTTTTCCTTGCATGATTGTCCGCGAACGACTAACCGGTGAATGAAACGGCGCCACGAATGAAACGAGACCACACTTGCCTATCTGAAAAAATGATACGAACATAAATTGGAATGGAGAACAGAATGTGCTTATCACGAGGGTACAGAACCTGCAAGGAGTTGGTGGCTTGGATGTCAGTGGATTGGATTGGGTGTGCATCTGAGATGGCTACGAGTACCTAGTCCACAGGCTGTAAACTGCACATGAATCTATATTTTCTGCACCTTTGCCTTCCCGTTGCTTATACGATCAGGTGGCTGTCGTAACATGTGCACTGGGTCAAAAGGGAGTGAGTGCATAATGGAAGCACGCGGGAACTGCGCAGATGGTGGATGCATCTGACCACCGTTCCAGCCATGCGGCCTTCCTTGACGTGATTCCTCTTCTTGTAAGGCCCTCTCGTGAGGATCGAGTAATGGAAGTCGAACGAGTCTGCCTTGAGGATCACCTTCCAATGCGAATATACTTTGTACCGCCTCTTACCCCAGGCTTGCCCAGGGGGACACAAACGTCTCATTAACCCCCCCTTTCCTATTCGCGCCCTCTGGAGAGGATAACGCCATGTTGTTTGAGAAACACAGCGTGCCCAATGGATGTGCCTGCTGTTGGGTGCTAGAAAGGTTTGCAAGGGGTCTAGGCGGATACAATAGCGGTTGTTTTGTCGCATGTTAAATCTCCGAGCCAGCCGCCGAGGCGGAATCAGGCAGGAGGCAAATCGAGCTGGCAATAACAAGCGCGTGTTCTTGGAGGGGGAGGATTCTGGATTACTCGGGGTCGAGAGTCACCGAGAGTGGGTGGACAGTGGGTGGAAAAGTGGGATTGCCTGCTGCGCCTCGTTAGCCAGCCTCATTGGGTCTCGGAGGGTTCTTGAGTTGCTAGCGAAGTGGGGGGTGGTAAGGCTGTGCACACGGGGATCATTCCTCACTAATAAATGAAGCTCTCTTGTGTATCAAGAGTTCACGTTACAGCCCTCCTGAGCCCTCGAGATGCAGCCTGGGCGGAATCCAGAGGCGCGGGGGGAGTATGTGGATGCATGATGAGGGCTTGTTGTTTGCCCAGAGGGAAGAAGAAGAATGAGAAGTATATCTTCGCTGCGGTGCCCACGAGGAAAAGAAACGATCAAGTCAAACAAGCCAAACAAGAAGACCAAGAATAAGACCAAGAACAACAACAACAACAACAACAACAACAACAAAGAACAAGCAGGCCAACCCTGAGTCTGCTCTCACTTTCACTTGACTACAGGAGCTCCACGTGGCAAATCGATCCGTGTCACTGCGTCACTTGAGTCACGAGGGAAAAATACAAAAGACAACAACAAACGACACCATGGAGGCTCCCATCCTCATCTCACCCAACTCTTTCCACTCCCGTCTGCCCAAGATGGATAATCTCTTTCGCCGGCTGAGTTCCAGGAAGTCGTTCAAGAGTAGTCATGGCTCGTTGCCAGCTGCACCCTTGACAGCGTCCCAACGACCATCTCAACCTCAATCCCCCATCGCTTGGGCCAGACACAACAACCAGGATGCCAGCAACCCTTTTGCTACCACAACGCCAACTCGTCGTCCAGCAGCAGCTGGACCCCCGCCGCCTTACTCTCCACGCTCGGCAGCGTCGAACAATAACAATGTCCCCTATTCGCCCGCCGACCTGTCCAACGCCATGCAAGTCGCCGATGACTCGCCATATGCCTTCCTGCGCACCTTCGACACCATTTTCCTCATTGACGATTCTGGCTCCATGGCTGGCCGCTCCTGGAGAGAGACCTCTGCCGCCCTTGCTGCCATTGCTCCCATCTGTACTGCCCACGATCCCGACGGAATCGACGTCTACTTCTTGAACCATCGGAACCCGCACACCAACCAGGGTGGCTACACAAACATCACAACCACGGCCGCGGTGCAGAGTCTCTTCCAAAACGTGCGACCTTTGGGCGGCACACCCACGGGGACACGTCTCAACCAGATCCTGAAACCGTACCTTTCCGAACTGGCCGATTCCCTCGAACGCCAGGCCCACGGCTACGAGGCAATCGTGAAACCGCTCAACATCATCGCCATCACGGACGGGGTTCCCTCCGACGACGTCGAGAGCGTCATTGTCAGCGCCGCCAGGAAACTCGACGGCATGTCCGCCGAGGCGTGGCAGGTCGGTATCCAATTCTTCCAGGTTGGACGGGAACCCGAGGCTAGGGACATGCTCAGGGAACTGGACGATGCGCTGAGCGGCGAGTACCACATCCGAGACATGGTCGACACGGTGCCCTGGAACGGTGAAGAAGGCGATGAAGGCCTCACGGCGCAGGGGTTGTTGAAGGTATGCTTGGGCAGTGTTGTCCGACGGTGGGATCGGAGGAGTGTATGATTACGGTGATGGTCTCGGTCAGGTTATACCTAACAAGTGCATTCGTGGCGTTTCACAACAAACCGGAAACAAAAGAAAACAGGCATTCATTGATAATCCAGGGAGGAGAAATTGTTAACAGCATGCAGTGGTCTCACCAGTATCCGAGGGGGAGAAGATCTCTAGTCTCCTTCACGGACCGGAGTATTCTCGCTTCATCACACAAACAGGGAAGGGATGGAAGACGGTGGAAGACGGCTTTGTCGAGGGAGGCTTGAAACCGTTCAAACTTTTGTGTATTACTACAGACTAGCCAGCGAGCGAGCGCGCAGAGCTACTTGGCTGCCCAGATGATGAGAATGGGCTCACGCTTTGTACCGGGTCGAGTCGATGGGGGAAAGAAGCAAAGATCGGTAGACCGAACCTCGAGAGCACTGAGGAATCTCGTTGCTATACAATGTGAATCCTTCCGTCCATCTTCCTGTCGGTACATCAGTATATCCTTCCATCCACCTCTCCACTCACACCGTCGTTTCTCACTTACTCACTCGACTCGGTCGCGGTGGCTACTTTCTCGTATCCTATCGCATCGCATCGCATCGCCTCGCCTCGCCTAGATGCCCCTGCCCTAGTAGACCCTGCCGTCGTAGACCCTGGCCCAGTCCAGCGCGGCATCGCCGCTCGTTTTGTTCGCCTTCTCGCCGCTCGTCAAAAGGACGGAAAGTACGAGGACGGCGGCGACGGCGAGGCTGGCCCCCTCGCAGGCGCGTGTGGTTTGCCGCCACTAGGCTGTGTGCTGGCGAGCTGCGGCGGCGGTTTTCGTCCACTAGGCTGCTGTACTACACGTGCAACAAATACCGAGTACTTGGTAGGCTTTTCTTCGGGCGCGGATTTTGGCGCCAAACGCCTTCGGCTGACTATTCGCTAGATTATGCCTCATGGAAGGGGGAATCCTATTGGCACGCATCATACCTGTACACCTTATACACCGAGGACGGCAAACCCCCAAGTACACAAGTCAGTGAGGCTGAGACGCATCAGGAGCCCCGTTATAGAGAGAGAGGGAGAGAGATTGTGATGTTACTTCGTCACCCCTCGGGTGTTCCCCCCTCCCCGGTAATACAGGAGAAGATGCAAATCGCGCAGCTAGAACTCCTCAAGGCATCATACGAGGTAACCTTTTAAAGTTTACACAGATAGACAGACTGCCAGATGGAGCTCGGCCAGACTTGTCACTCCCATGCAGATGCCTAATTGAATGCACACAGTACATATTAACGCCCGCTCAAAACTAAACTCGCCTTTTGCGCCTCCCATCATCATCCCTTGGCCCAGTATCATGTTATGCCCTTGATGCTCACCGCTGCGTTCCTGACCGTCGGAGAAAGAAGGATAAGATTAATAATAATGTGTTGTTGTCGTCGTTGTCGTCGTTGTCGTCCTGTACTGTGAGCTCTCCAGAGCGGATCCGATATGGTGCGTCCAGTTGAGCAAAACACCAGAGCTTTGCGCAGACCATCCTTCCACGACAAAGGTCGACTGCTCTAGCCCAGCAAACCAAGGCTTTCATACTGTCTCTGCACAGAGAAACAGTGTCCTCATCTTGGTTCTTGCGTTCTCTGCCCTTCCTGTTCTCCCCAAGAGGCCAAAGGAGTTTCGCCCAAACACCTTGGCTGTCTTCAACTCTCCATCCTCATCGGCTGACCTCTCAGTAAGTCACCAAACTAACGTGCCCGTCTCCTAACGCTGCACACGCCAGCAACATGCGATGTGGATGGTATGCCGTTGCCACTATTGGAGCCTGGTGCCCCCTGCCTGCAAGACTGCCACCGACGACATGCGCCATTCGACTACTCGAAGGTTCAAAGATACCCAATGTGTCCCCGTTTGTGTTGAACGATCTCACTTCGTGTTTGTCGGTACCCACGGCGAAGACTGGAGCGTGCTCATGTACGGAGAGGCTGCGGAGGAGTGTCGTCGAGCCTCCCGCCATGGATGCTGTGGAGCTGGTAGTGCCAGCCGTACTCGTCCCATCTTTGCCATATTCGGGCTTTAAAGGCGATGGGCTTGATGAAGTAGCGTTCAACGTCAGAACGGCCTTATCATTCCGCAGATCCCACAATTTCACCTCCCCGTTTCTGCTTCCAGAGATGAGTTCCCTCACACCACCACGCTGCATGTGAATATTTGTTATCCACTGTCTATGCTCGCGCCAGAGCTTGACCATCGCTGTCCGAGGGTTGAGTCGCTGGTCAAACACGCGAATCACGCCGTCTCCAAAACCCGCAATGAAGATCTGCCCTGCCACCTGATCACTAGTCAGGCTGGTCACACAGCTAGAACTGCGTGCCGGAATGTCCCCAACGCAAAGCTCCGTCGCCGCATTCCACACTTTGATGACTTTAACGTCCCCGGCCACGAGGGCTTTGCCTTGCCCTTGCTGCCAGTCAAAGACTAGTCCAGCGTTCTTGTTGCTAGGGATCAGCTCCGTCAACGCCCGGAATGCAGTTATCACCTTGACGTCCGCTGAATTATGGTAGTTGCGGTATACCTTGAGAACACCGTCGGAACTACCCACCATCAAAAGAGGTTGATCATCCTCATTCAAGAATTTGGCATCATTGATTCTGCTCCCCGTGGGATTCCCGTTGCTGAACCGACTCAATTGTTCATTGTTCTTAAAATCCCAGACAGTGACAGTGTCCTTGTCGTCGGTGACGGCAAGGTGGTTGTCAAATTGATGGAACGTCAGCTTCATGGGCTGGCTCTGGTTGTTGAGGAAGCCTTCATAGCGAGTCCATTTGGAGCTTCCTGCTATGCCTTTTAGTGGTTGATTGTCGGCAATGATCTTTTCGTTGCGGTTGCGGCGCCATAGTCTGGAATTGTAGTCAGCCGAGCCGGGCTCGTCGGGATCATTGGGTCTCATTTGCGGTTCACGGAAATATTCGGTTGACCAGTCTAGCAAAGTACTCTGCAGTGGGAAGACCGGTCGCTTTTTTGGGTCGAGAGAAACGAAGCCCGCCGAAGTGGGCAGAACGGCGGAGTGATACGATCCTGGGGTGCTCCTCGTATCAGTCGTTTCCGGTGGACGGCTCCATTCAGGCGGAAGACGACTTCGAGGAGTATTGACAGGTTGAACGAGTTCCCTGGTTTTAGTGGGAGATGTTTGAGGACTGTTTTCCCTTGAAGAAGCTGAAGGGTTTGAAGAACCAGCACCAAAGGCGAGGTTGCGGAGCGAGCTGCCTGCTCTCTTCAGGCTTAGCGACAGATAGCTCTGCTGTTTGGGCAATGTGGGAGGAGGAGTGCCCGGTTGTTTCTCGATCGTCCGGAGCGAATCCCGGGACGAAACCTGCTTGAGCTGGGACTCCTCCCTCTTCGAGAATCGCAACAGGTCGTCAATAACGGCCATCGCCATGTGACTCATGGGAGAGTTGATCAATGTATCGTGCACATGGTCGACAATGATCGAAGCATTCCGCGCAATTTCTGGGTGGGGATCGACAGACAGCATCAAAATTTGAACCCAGATCGAACCATAAATTGTGTTTGCCGAGATTGGCATCCACTTGAGAGAATCACCAGCTTCGAAGCCGCTCGATTCGGACTGCTTGAATGGGTGTCTGTCCCTTTCTTCCACGAGCTGCTCGTACGCAACGACGATAAATTTGTTCTCGTACCGCTTCACAAAGTGGGAAAGGAAGACGACCAGCTCTTTCCTCACCAATGTGCTGCCATCAGAGGTCATAAAAAGGACAGAAGAGGCAATTCCTTCTTCAATCTGAGACACCTGATCAGTTAGGTCCGGAATGCCGAGGAAGTTGGTAAGTGCATGGAGCATGGCGGCTCGAACTTCTGGAACGGGATCAAGTGACAGTTCGCAGAGTCTGGCATGAGCCATGCAGCGAATGCCCATCCATTTCGCATCAGCATAGTCGCACCAGAGCATGCTGAGGCACAAACAAGACCACTGTCGCAGCAAGGGATTTTCAGGCTCCGCCATATTGAGTAAACAGGCACTGAAGAGTTCAGGCAACAGGCAGACTGTCTGGCCTGGAGGATATCTCTTGCAGAATGTGGCCACAATAAAGGCACACATGGCTCGATGTTCGCTGGCGTTGCCGACGGGAATATCTGAACGTGGGTTCATGATGGAAATGAAATAATGGATGCCGTTATCCTTGAGTAAATCATTCTGCACCGTATAGTCAACCGCCATGATTCTAGCCCAGATGAAGACCATCACCGGCTTGAGCTCTAAAGAGGCTGCTTGGAGAAGCTTCACTACATAAGGGAAGATTCCAATACTCAAAGCCAGGTGAACGGCCCACGGTCCGAGGTCCAGGAATTTGCTGAGCAGAATCAGAGCACGAAGTCGATGCACTTGGCTGAGGAGGACTTGGAGAACGATCGGCAACTGGTCGGGGGCACGATCTTTGGTTGGACCAGAGCTGAGATACACCTCGAAAGCTGTAAGCTGTTCCGAAAAGAACGTCGAGTGTTGATATTCGTAGACCCGTTTCCCCTCTTCAGCTTCACGAAGCATAGGTAGCTGTGCCAACACCATTTCCATGGCAAGATCCCAACTCTGCCAAAGAGGATGTCGATGTGTTTCTGGCAAGGCTGGTGACGATATAGGGTGACAATGATTTGCCCTCATGATACGCTCACTCAACAGGAAATTGCGGAACAGTGCTGCGACCATAAGATCTTGACGGAAAAGCTTCTTGAACAAATGTCGCGGCAGGATGTTCCAAGCGATAGTGTCAGTGATGGCTGTGAAAATCCAGTTGAGCTCTCCCAAAGGACTCCGTCTGTCCTGCAAACGGCCTGGAACGGGTATCTTCCCATCTTCGATGGCAGGTCCGTTGGGAAGCGGATTTTGTAACACAAAATATCTCAGGGCTATGTCTATCGGCGTCGTCAGGCAACATGTGAAAAGATCGGCGGGGAGTTCTGGATTTGTAGGCAACATCTCGGTTCTCCCGCAAGCCGCCAGCTGAATGCAGTCCCCGTAGTTCTGAACAGGTGCATTGGGATCTCGTTTCTTGAGCTCCTCATTCTCCTTTTCGTGCTTGGCGAGGAATGTGTCGAAGTTGTAGACAATATTGCCAGCGTGGGACACGTCGTAGACAAACAGACTGGGCCCTCCGAGCCACAACTGCAGGTCGTAAAGTCCCACCGGTATATACTGTGTGTAATTTTTATTGAAGACCCAGATCTCCCCAGACGGGGTGGGCAGAGGCACTCCATGGCCATTGTAGTGGAAAAGCACCCTCTCATCCTTCGCGTTACGACGCAATGAGATGCAAAACCGTTTCGTTTCGTCGATTGACGGATCGAGATACTGCTTGTATCTTGTCCGCAGACTCAATGACTCGTATTGCTCCTGCAGGCGTTTACCAATTTGTTCCATCGTCTTCGTCGTACCCCCACTGCTTCCCGTCGGGTCAACCCACGCTTCGAGCTTCGCAGTGGGGTTCGTCTTGATCACATCGGGAGGGTCCACACCGATGTTGAGACAGATGGCCAATGCCGCAGACACAGTCTTCATCCGGTCTTTCATGCGCCAGTCCACGCTGGGAAACTGTTTAGATTCCTCAGACAACGAGCCGTTGCTTTCATGCCGCTTTTCCGTGTAGTACATGTAAAATGTCGAGTGCAATAGTGACAGGTATTCGTTCGACGTGTACTCATCGTCCCAGCCATGTCGAATGTGCGCCAGCTTGTCCTCTGCCGCAACTTTTTGAAGTCCCTCCTTGCGTCGGGGCCCGAGATCGCTCTTCGTGCGTTGCAATAAAGCAACTGGCCTCGCCGTCAAATAGTCTTCCGCATCTTGAGGTATTATTCTTGGGGTGGACGGCCCATTTTGTTGCACTCGACCGGGGCCACTGAGCAGGGAGGGTTGTTTGAGGGCGGAGCTTGATGGGAAGCGACCTCCATCTTCGAGCATGTCTTGAGCCGTAGATTGTTCGCCCTCTTGAGTTGCAGGCCGGCGGCGGTTCACGTCAAGCGGCCCCAACCCGGCACTCGTCGGACCATTGTGAGAGGCCATGGTCTTCGTCGCGGGTGTAGCTAGATCAGGTTCGCGCATGTCCAACGAACCACAGCACTTCAGCCGGCATGCCACTGCAAGAACTTCTTAGAGTCTTAACATCGGTAGGCGCGGTCGGTTCGCAAAATGGGCGGTGACTTGAGGCAGATGTGAGATCAGGGAAGAAAATGCAATGGGCAGTCAAGGTCGGTCAAGGTCGTACCGAGGCAGCCCCCAGCCTATCTAATAACGTCAGCAATCATGTGTTTGAATAAGAGGGGGTATTACTACTGGAATTGATGTGAACTGGGAGGGCCCAAATGGTAGTCGGCCGCCTGTGACACGGATCCTGGAGACGAAGGCATTACGGCCGACGCTTGACCAAAAAACCTGCCTGCTGCAAAATGCGGGGAGCCGCACGAGCCAGCCTTGCAGAGCGAACAATATTCGACAAGGTCACGTGCAACAACGCAAGCCTCCCCAGATCGTTGGCCTCGACAGGTCCCCTTTCTCTTCATTGTTAAAGTCCACTCTTCAAAACAGCATCGCCATTCACGAGATTGTAAAGCCTGTGGCTGATGGTCGCATGTATTTGTTCGACATCCATTCATCTAATTTGGGACACATCCTACCAAACCCACCCAACCACATCCCAATTCCGTCCCATATTTAACAGTTCTGCGCTCAATGTTCTGCAATTAAAACTACATTGAGCTCCTAGCCAGTAGACAGCTCCATGAAACTTGTTTCGTCACTGTCATCCGCATATTGAGCTCCCAGAAGGCACAATAACTCCAATAAGAATATAAAAAACAAACAAACGAGAGGTCGAGTTTCTTTACACAGACACCCAACTCTTTTTGCTGTGTCACATTTCCTCATGCGACAGTCGACGTTTCTCTTGTTCCATTTTCTTCTTCTTCAAGCCGCCGCCTCCAGTTGGCGAGATTATCACTCAGCTCTGTCCCATGACTCTCTGTGGTAGGTGTCCTCTCCGAGTCAAAAGTCGTGCTAAGTCGATAGTTATTCCTGCTCGTGCTCTCCCATTGTGATCGGAGCGTCTCCAGCTCGGAAGCCAAGTTATCCAATGCAATAGATCCTCGTTCGTCTCGAGATAAAGCCTCTTCGTTGACCGAGACATCTGTTAGCGTCGAGGTACTTTCCTCTCGGTCGTGGCCAACACCGTTGATGCCATGGGGCAGAGGTTGTAACTGTGACTGACGGCGATAGTTTCCTACTGACTGGCCCACTTGATCCAGGAGCATTGTCACTCGACTTTCGGCCTCTTCCGCCTGCTTTTCGAGCATCGAGTTTTCCGACTTGAGTTGCTCCAGTTCTTTGCCCAGTCTTTGCGCGGTTTGTGTGAGCTCCTCATGACTAGCTTTTTGCTGATCTCTCTCTGCCTGTATAGTTGAAAGCTCCGACTTCAGTGAGGCAATGTTCGACTCTAACAGATCAATTTGTCTGCTCGTCTGCGTCTTCATCTCTTCAATTGAAGATTGAAGTTGCTTCCGTTCGTCGTCCCAGGCCGAGGTGTCGGCTGCCGTCCCAGAAGCCGCACTGGTACTTCGAGCGGTCTCCAATTCGCCCGTTAGCTGCGCGTTTTGGGATTTGTATTTGGTGAGCTCTTCCTTCATCTTCTTCAGCATCTTCTCGGTGCCCTTGACGTAATGTACAGCTGACTGATAATCGTTCTCGAGCTGCTCCAACTTCTCCTTGTAGGTGCTGTCGGCTTCCTGCATACGAGCCTCGAATTGACTCTTAGTCTCGTCATGAGCTTTGAGACTGGCTTGCAATTGTTGATCGAGTTCACGGAGACGCGCTTGCTCCGGTGTGCCAAAACGAGAACTTGGAGAGTGTTCGAATATGGGCGACCGTCGGACATCGGAGACATTCATGCCGCGCTCGCCTAATAGGTCTTTGAGCGCACTGTGTTGAACTGCAAGTGCGCTAGCATCTCGCTGATGCATCTCGAGGTTTGATCGCAATTCGCGGATCTCTGCCTGGTAGTTTTGCGTATCCCGCAAAGCAGTCTGTAACTGTCGCCGGATCTGGAGAGCTTCGCGGCTGGATTGTTCCTGATACGCTTCCAGTCCGGCAATTCGTTCTTCTGCATTGCGTAGCTTCTGTGCTGCTTTATCCGCAGCTTCCTGGTTGCGTTTGGCCAAACTTGAGGCTTCCTCGGCTGATTCACGAAGAGCTGCGATTTTCTGCTCAGCCACCGCGTCTTGCTTAGAGGCTGTGTCGGAAGATGACAGCTTGGCTAGCCCGGCGAGAAGAGCCTCGCGATGAGTCGCAGCTTCCCTGGCGTGGGTTTCGGCCAACTCTTCGGCATCACGCAGGCGTTTCGAGACGGTTTCCAATTCTGTAGTTCTATCTTCATGCTCGGCTCTTAATTGAGATAGTTTCCTCTCCGCAACTTCTCTTTGTCCGCGCTCTTCTTCAATTTGCCGTTCATAAAGGCTGGCTTTGCTCGTTGACGCTGCAACGGCAGCTTCCAAAGCAGCCATCGACGCCGTATGACCCGCTAGCCGCGATGATGTATCCTCGTGCATCTTGATCAAACTGTCGTGATCAACTCGCAGTGTGCGCAACTGCTCTTCAACTTCGGCTCTACGGCCTGCCTCTGCTCGCGCCAGACTCTGAGCTTCGTGAAGTTCAGCACGGAGACCCTCGAGTTCTGCCGGATTTCGATTCTTGCTTAGCTCATCATACCGGAGCTGCAGAGCGTCTATAGACTCTTCTGCCAGTTCTCGAGCTTTTCTTTCGGAAGCAAGATCGTTGTTCAAGGAATCAAGCTTAGCTTTGTGCTCAGACTGTGCAGCGAGAGCCAAAGCGAGCCGGCGTGAAAGGTCAGTGAAACGTTCTTGCTCGTCAGGTTCGCGCCCAGCGTCGGGTTGAGGTGTGCTGCGCTGGCTACCACCATGGGCAGCAAGCTTGGCTCGTGCGTATGCAGCTTCTGTAACGGCGGCATCGCGCTGATGTTCCACCTCGGCAATCCGTCTTGCCATCAACGTGGCTTGCGATTCCATGGCTTCTTGCATCTTGATAATTTCTGTTCTCATGGTCATAAAGGCTTCCATTAGTGGTCGATCGTCATCTGCAACTTGGCTGAAGGTACGCTCGTCGAACGTAGGGCTAGAGGAAGCGCCGGTATGGTAACCTTGCTTCCGAGCAAGAGCCAATTCTGAAGCATACCACGCGTTTGTCTTTTTCACAGTTTCTAGCTCCTTGAGGAGCGCCTCTTGATGAGCATTCATCTTGGGAGATTTGGGCTCATCGCCGGGTATGCTTCGTAAGCTTCGATTATCAGCTTGTGATTCTCCGTGATGTCTGCCCGAGGATGAGCGTCCCAAAAGCCCGTCTTCTGTGCTATCGATTGAACTTTGAGCTCGCTGGGACCTGAGAGACCGTTGTCTGGCCACACCGCTACTCATGAGAGGAGCTGCTTCACCTGCTTCCATAGCTTTTGCCTTTGACTCGGTTCGTTGTGTTGGAGTCCTACGCCCAAAAGTGCTCGGGCTTCCTTCGCGGCTAGGCCTGATGTTCTCTTTCTGTACATCTCTCACCGCTGGAGGCTGTATTATCCCATCTGGAGGAGCAGTTCGTACGCCATCCGTGCTGGCTGCGGCACCTCTTGTGTCGAGCGGCGGACCATTGTACCTGGCTTTTGGACCATTGGGGGCATTTGGAGGAGACTGGACTCCATTCGCACGTGGCGTGGGCGCTTGTCCCTGGGGCGGAGGTCCAGAAGGCGCCTGCCCCATAGATGCTCGTGGCAGTCGCGACTGTACGTTGTTTTGCGCAGCGTCTGGCCTTTGGACCGGACCACCCGAGAACTGTTCCCGAGATGCATTCTGACTTCTTGCCCCTTCTCGCGATGTTGAACGGAGAGGCATAACAGATCTTGCTTCTGTGCTTGGTCTTCGGGTCGGGCTGCTGGGCTGCCTCGAATCTGCAGGTTGGCCAGAAGCTGGTGCATCATTTGGGTACCTTATTTTTGCAGTGTCCAGTACGTAAACCATACTGAGCTCTGCAGGATCCCGCGGGGCTGAACTAGGCTCCCCAGCGAGAACGATGATTTTGTCGCGGTACGCTGTCATACTGTGACCAGATCTGGGTGACGGCGACGGGCCCATGTTCTGAAAAGTATACCATCGCTTTGATGAGATGCGAAAGGCCGCCAGATCACCAAGGTCTGTTCCTTCTTCAGTTCTGCCACCGAAGATATACATGACGTCGTTGACCAAGGCGGCAGAGTGGCCCTCACGAGGAGCAGGAATATATCCTATGCAGTCTTGCTGCGTCCAAACGTTGGTGATGGGACTGTACGTCCAGACATCGTTGAACCATTGAGTGCCATTGGTGCCTCCGAATCTACCGAAGAAGAATTGATTAGACAAGTTCCGGTAGCCTATCGTGCTTCACTTACAGAAATAGCTGGTCATTATAGCTGACGATCGTGTGATTCGTCCTCGCAGCAGGCACTTTTGCATTCGGGCCAACGGTGTCGTCTCCCGTGTTCTGCAGCAAAAACTCCCACTGATTTAGCGGGTTCTGCAAGGCGTTCAGGTCGAAAGCTATTAAATCATTGAAGAAATAGCCCTCAACCTGACCTCCAAAGATGTATATCTTGGAGCCCAGAATATTGAGGGTATGGCCATATCGTCCAGAGGGTCGTGGACCCGGAGGCGCTGCCCTCGACCACTGCCGAGAAGCTTCAGGATGGTGAGCAAAAATCTACTTGAAAAGGGAAACTCGAGACCTGATCCACTTACAAGTGTTAAGCAGGTACAAAGTGTCATCGAGCACGTCATTATCGTCCATCTTGGTATCACCGCCGAACACGATGAAAGCATTGCCAACGAGCAAACTTGCGTGTCCAACGCGGGGCCCAGGTCCTTCGGAAACTGTGGCGATGGGATAGCAAGAGAGATTTCCGCCTCCGGACTCGACCATCCACAAGTCGCCCCGGACCATTGAACCGTTGATCAGCCCACCCATGATATAAATGTCACCATCTTTTGAGGCAATCGCGTTCACCGCCGCGCCGTAACGAGGGAAGGGATTAGACTGCGGTGTAGGGAAATTCAAGCGCCGCTGCGACCAGGGATATAGAGCGGCATTAGGGACTTGAGTCGCCTGCGAAGTCGAAGGCCGAGCCTGCAGAAAACCATTGTCAGCTTTCCATTCGACATCCACCCACACAGAAGTTGACGTACCCCGGATTCTGATTCGGATCTCTCGCGGCGTGCATATGGGGCTCCACTGGCCAATGTCGAGTTCATTGAACTCATGGAGCCATTTGGATTTGAATTGGGATTAGGATTAGGAGGCGGCGACTGGGTAGATCTCTCCCCTGTGCTGTCTATTGAACCATTCGGGCCTGACGAAGAGGGTGTGGGAGTGCCGTCAGAGGTATGGATATTTCGACTCGCAGGGGGCAAGCCCGAGGCGGGCGGCGCGTTCTTCCTACTTTTAAAAAGGAAGGCCATCGTTCGTGACTTCGCAACGTGGTGGTGACTCGGGAGGTACGGCCAAATGAGACACGGTGTACCAGATGCGCAGAGCTGGCGCAGAGCGAACCATACACCTCATTCAAGCACAATCCATCGTCTCGAGATACACCAGGGGGGAACCCGAAATAACAGCAATTATGTTCCAGGACCGCGGCCGTGATCAGTCGATGAGTTTTCCGAAGTGGTCGATGCTCGCTCGCAATGCAATTCAGGTCTGGCTGCCAAGGGAAGGCTTATGCAGGCACCGGATGCCCCCCAATTAATTCCAACGCGATCAAAGCTGTGAACGCGCCCGTGCACCTGCAGGAGTCGGGGCGGTAAAAAGAAAAATTGTCAATTTCAATTCGAGGCAAGGTCCAACACAACGCCAAAAATGACGAGTGGAAACAGAGGCGACAGGAATAAAATGGAGATGGACGGGTGATGATGATGGCGACGAGGAGGAATATGGGAAACCCTACTCAGTATGGGATCAGGAGAATTATTTCTGTCAACCCAGAGAAGTGTCTGTCGCCCGCGGGCGCAGCCTGGCACGAACTGGATGGAGAATTAGAGAGATGAGGGCCGGGATGCTCCAGCTTCCCAGTCCCGGGCTCCAAGCATGTTTCAGGCGGCTGATTCGAGCCTAGCCCCAACTTGCCCCCCCGGCTAAGCGTCTCTACCGTCTCCTCTCTCATGCGTCTCTGGCGCCCATGGTGCTAAACAAGCAGCAGGAATAAAAAAAATAACTGGGTAATAGACGGAGTGCTCGTTGTTGCTCCCCCTTATCTGTAGTTTGGCCTCCTGCTCTCTACTCCATCTTTCAGCGGTTAGGCTCGAGGTATGTAGACGTCCTGCAAGGAGAGACAAACGCCATCACGACTCGCTGGTCCTCCACCTTCCATCATGATGCCATCTCAGCCGCAAAACTGCAGCTCTCTGCTCCCTGCCTTCTGCCCTGGTTGAAGAAACCTTGGAAGTTCTATTCCGGTAACGATTCCGGGGCTGACGATTCCCGCACGTGACTGTCCATCGGCCTTATCAAGGATGATTGGGCGACTCGATTACCACCTTGCAACACCTTGACGACATCCAGGACCACCTTGGGACATCCATAGCCATGCACAAGCCTCCCCCAAACGACACACGTCTGACCATAGACAAATCACAAAGACGGACAAACTTTTGCTCGCACCACTAGCCAACATTCTGGGCATCCTTCTGCGAAACTTCCTGAACCTAACTGGACTCCTTGCTGGTCACCTGCACCCTTATCAATCAGGTGCTGAGGTCATTGAATGCGCAGTGCCACCATTGGTCTCTAAGGGTAAACCGATGCTCGATACCACATCGAGGCAGAAAAGGTTCCCGTGAGTCTAACAAACCTACCTGGTTATCTGCCTTGCCGAAGTCACGGTGACTCTGACTGTAAACGTGACAGTATGAGACTGTGCGCCAAATATCCTTGACGAGCAGAGAGATTCCCGTGGCGATCGCACGAACGATATTGACAACGTCGACAACGTTGACAACTTTCAGCCCTCCGGTCCACCTAAGGCGAAAAGCCTTTGAAGCACCAAGACCCAAGACTCTGGCTTCCCGGAGTCCGAGGTTCCCCTGGAGAAGAGGGTGATTGTACCACAGCCCTACCTATCGGCCCATTCAGCCTCGCGATACCACCACGCGCGGCACTACGAGTGGGAGGAATTGGGATTGGGAACAGGGACCGGCTCTCTCTTGACAGGGATCCAGAATTTATGCACCATTCATCATGGCCTCAGACTCCCCAACTGATCAACCTCAACCTCTTCCCGAAGTCGACCTCAAAACTTTCATTGCGCAAATGCCCAAGGCGGAACTCCATGTCCACCTCGAGGGCTGCCTCACGCCCGTTCTGGCCCGCTCGCTCGCGTCGCGGAACAACCTGCCCCCACCATCATCGCTTTCCCACCTAGAACCCTCTCACCCAGAGGCAGGCTACGCGTTCAACGACCTCACGTCGTTCCTGCAGATCTACTACCCGAACCTCGCCGTGTTGGTGACGGCAGAGGACTTCTCCGACCTGGCGCTGAGCTACCTGCGCACTGCGCACGCCCAGAACGTGAAGCACGTCGAACTTTTTTTCGACCCGCAAGCGCACACGTCGCGCGGCATCCCCTTTCCGACCGTGGTGAGGGGCTACCGGCACGGGGTCATCACGGCGCAGCGCACGCTAGGCATCTCCGCGAGCCTGATCATGTGTTTCCTGCGTGACCACAGCGCCGAGTACGCCATGTCGACGCTGATGGAGTCGCTGCCGTTCAAAGACAGCATCATCGGTGTGGGCCTGGACAGCGACGAGCGCGACAACCCGCCCAGCAAGTTCGCGTCCGTCTTCCAGCGCGCCGCCCGCGAGGGATACCTGCTCACCATGCACTGCGACATCGATCAGCCCAACATCCTGACGCACATCGGACAAGCGATCAACGAGATCCAGGTCGACAGGATAGACCACGGCACAAACATCATTGAGTCGCCCGAGCTGGTCGACACCATCAAGACGCGTGGCATCGGTCTCACGTGCTGTCCAATCTCCAACTCGGTCGTCACCGCGGACTTCAAGGGCCGGGAAATCGTCAGCCTCTTACGACAAGGCGTCAAGGTGACCATCAACAGCGACGACCCAGCCTATTTCCGCGGCTATGTGAATGAAAATTTGTTGAAGCTGGCCGAGGGAACAGATGTGACAAAGAAGGAACTGATCCAATTACAAAGAAATGCGTTTATGATCAGTTGGATCTCAAGTTGGCGGAGGAGTCATTTCTTGCACATGTTGGATGAGTATGAGCAAAAGGCGTTAAGCCTTGTAGAAGAGAGAAGACCTCTAGCAAACGGGATTTGACGATTGATGAACTACGCCGTAATAACCCGAGAACAGCATCCGATGCCGTGGAAAGGGTATCTTTACACTAATAAATGTAGAGTCCAAGACCTCAACCTACAGAGCATTCTGCCCGGGTCTTTTTCACAGCCACTAATCCGAGACTTTTGTGGTAAAGTCAACCTCGCCAAAGAACGTCGCCCGCAACTGCACAACTGCTGCAATCTCGAGAATAAACTCCTGAAGAATAATGGCGTTGGTCAATATATGACTGAGACTGACTTGGTTCCTCTGGCTCGACGAGCAGTCATCTTGACCGCTTGGAGTTACAGTTCCGGAATCACCACTTGTATGCAACATGGGATGTCGGACACCAGTAGGGCTGGAAGTTTGTTTGCGACCAGCGTGTACGGGTAAGGATTCAGAAGCCTCTTCCGGTGCCCTGAAATTAGATAGCGGAACTTGCGTTTTGAGAAGCACGGTTGGTGGTGGTGGCAGCAACGATGCCGGTTGCTGATCTGAATCGTCGTTCTCTTCAGGTTCTGCCGGTACTGATTGCCGTAGGGGTGAATGACCGAGAGTGCGCTCGGTCAGACTGCTCCGATGCGCTCCAGACCTAGACAAGGCACTGTCGATAGATCCGAACTCCCTAGTTGTTATCTTTCGCCCTCTCGGAGTTGCTGGCCGTGATTGAGACTTCCCAATGGAAGGCGAGACGCTTCTTAGACTTGAATCAGTTTCTTTCGCCTGCCACGACAAAGTCCTTGAGTTTTGAGGGCTGGTGAGCGGGTCATCATCCGACAGTTCCAGTCTTCTTCGGAAGATAAGTTCATCCCATTCGGGAAACTGTGAGCGCCATTGACGAACTTGCTCGATGAGTTCGCCAATGATGAAAGTAATGTTGAATGCAGAGCTGTCTTCACTATTTGTCTCCTTCCCTGGGCACAAAAGCCACCCCTGCAGATCCATGTGTTCACAGGCAGCCAACGCCATGATGGCCTCAGTCAGATAAAGATTCGTGACGGTGTCATTTGCGAAAAAGCTTCGTAGCAGTGTGAGGAGAGCTTCAAAGAGCTTGCAGTCCTGGGCAATAGACATGTCTCGTTCGTCCATTTCGTCTGTGTCCGCTTGATTCATTCTGAGGCAGCTGTGCTGCTCCAGTAGGATCTGCTCGTCCAACAATGCCGCCCGGTATGAGTCGTCCATTTCGGAGTTTTTGGCTATAACTGCAGCATAATCGAACAATTTGAGCAAGGAGCTATTCAAACGTTCGACTCCGCGTTGGCCAGGAGACACAGTAGTCGGTTCGAGCCTGAAAAGACTTGTCAGAACATGGCAGTGGTGATTCTCGATAGTGACTGATAAGAGCTTGAGACAAGCATTGACGGTTTCCGGGTGACGAGATCTGAGGCTCATTACCATCAAGTCGAGGAGATTGAAAAGGTTCGGGGAAGGGCTATCGGCGATTTCTGAAAGGGCTCTCAAGTGATCAATTGACTTCCGCCTGCTGACAGACATTCTCTGTCTTCGATGGCTCTTTTCTCGCGGTCCGCGAGGCATGTTTGGAGACGCTAAAAGGTAGCGCAAGATACGATCCACGAGTTGACGGTGATCAAGCGCAAGTAGAATCCGGGAAAGGTGCGTTATAACCGCGGCGGTAGAGCCACCCTCGACATCTGATGACTCCAAGAGCGAAGGGTAAAGGAGCTGTTGGACAAAGAGCACCTGAAAATGATCAAGCAAGGTGTCGCTGACCTCTGCTGACTTGCAATGGTTCAGGGTGTCCTGCCAGAATGCCAGATAAGTGAAGAAGGCCTTGATGTCTTGCTGAAGGACATGCGACACCGCCGTGAGCGGGGCCAGCGTTTCCGAGCGGTCTGATAGGCAGACAATGGGAGGTGCGGCAGCCTGCCCGCTAAGAGGAGTCGATTGTCTGCTGAGCCGGCTGTATAGGGCACCAAGACCACTAGCCATCTGAGGCGCCAGGTCACTCTCAATCATCCATGTTTCCAAGGGTTTGAATCTGGAGGCGGTTTCCGTCAGGTACAACAGCGCCGTGCGGGCAAAGTCGCCCACCGGCCCATCATGGTGGACATACTGGACCAGAACATGGAACAGCGGGAATTGACTTCTCCTAGAGTCATCAGCAACATTGCGGCCTCGTGTTGCTTCTCGATCCGGATAGAACCAAGCTGGAAGGATGTCTGGGTCCAGCCTGATCTTGGTAGCAATCTCAAATAGTAGTTCCACCAGGTCTGTTTCTAGACGTTCTTCGACGATAATTCTTCCACCTATTGTAGCAAAGCACACCAGATCTAATAAAGACCTCGTGAACAGTTTGCTGTCCAGCAACCCTTCGGCCTCGCCATTGATGAGGATATGGAAGAACTGTGCAGAGGATTTGATAATTTCAGTGTTGGCAGAGGAAACGGCGAGCTTGGTGATTATGATGTACGTTTGACTCGAGGCGACATAGCGTAGGCAGGAGTGTGGTGCAGCTCTGCGCGACTCGTCGTGAAGAATGCCTTCAAGGCGTTGTAGGAGTTTGACCGTGTAGGTCACGGCGGCTTCATCGTCGCGCTCGACGCTGCCGCTGCGCCAGGTGTGCTTCACAGCGTCAGTGTGACTACCCTCGCAGAAGGAGTGGGGCTCCCTCACCGTCAAGGCATTGCAGATGCTCTTGCAAGACGCAAGGCGCTCTGCAGGTGTATTTGTCCTTGGTTTTGTCTGGTACGAGCCAGTACCAGCAATCAGGCGAGTGAGCTGGCCAGCCGTCTTCACGTTAGACTGCGCAACTCTCGGATGGCCGCATATTGGGTAAGCAACTCACGATATCCATGCCCTTTGCCTCATTTTGGAACGATCATTGCCAATGGATAACAGGTATGATTTGCTGGCTATGCCGAAGGTAGAATCCAAGAGTTATGGATGAAGAAAGAGCTTGAATCTGCGATGGTCAGAGGTGTTATTAGCTGAGACAAAACTAACCCGCTTGTTCGGTCGTGACTTCCTTGTGGAGGCCAGCAGCTGCCTCTCTGGCGGACACTTGATAGATACAAAAAATACGCCCTCCCCTTGTTCTTACTTTCTCCTTCTCCATTCCAGCAGCCCTGAATCACTAAGTAATGCCTTTTGCTGCTGTCAGGTTGGGTGGAAGTGGAACCAGCAGCTTCTGCCCTGAGGTATATCCCAACTGGGACATTTCTACCCGATGGAGGCCGCCTCATGTCCAAGTGCGGCAAACGTGACCTTCAAGTCCTCTACAACACCTGAACCTCGAGCACATGAGCGGGAATCTAGCAAAGATGGAGGACTGGATGGTATATACACCCTGCCAGGATCCTTCCACGCCGCCAGTGCCCTTAAACCAACCAAAACGCGTACTGGATTCTACTCTGAGCACGGCCACTCTCTGTCTCACATCCGACCCATCACCAAACATCCTGGTTCATCGGTCACAACGTTCTTCAATGGGGTATTCAGAACCATCATCGGCATAGCGACACTAGGCGCGAGCATCACCTTCTCCTACGTCTTGTCCAACAACACCTCCACCCCTCGGGCGAGAAAGCCAGTCTTCAACGTGGACCAGATCCAAGAATTCCTAGCCATCAGCTGGCTCCTGTTCCTTCTTGCGTTGGCGATTGCCTCACTCGGCTCGACTATCTTGACCTTCTTCAAAGACCACTGGATTGCGGACTGGGATGGGCTGAATGGGAAGACTTCGCAACGGAGTGTTCAGAGGTATGCTATCTTCGCTGCGGGCCTGATGGCCGCTCTTATCGTCGGAGCTTTCGTGCTGCTCTGCCTGGTGGTGGTTGCATATACCGCTGTGGTTGGGTGGGTTGCTTTGGGGTTTACTAGTCTTTTTGGAATTATCATCCTTCTGGCACTGATAAATCAAGCCCCATGGCCCTGGAGGGATAATACGCCGTCTCCGAGCCCAACACATCGCATCGCTGGAGATCATGGCGGAGGCGATGGCGAGGAAGCAGGGTGATGGGCCATCAAGAAGGATATTTTGTGCGATGGAATTGCGGGAGATTGTTCGAGAGGTCCACGTGTTTGTCGTGGTCTTTTGCCGAGGACTTCCCGCGTCAGATCGCTGCAGCCCATTCCTTTTGCAACTGCAGATGCAGCATAATACACAGCTTGTTGATATCGTCTTCATAATCATACAAATTTCTTCATAGCTCGTCGAGCGAGGAGGTTTCACATCAGTCACTTTCATCGTCAGTTCCCGCTTTCCGCTTCTTGCCTCCTTTCCCCTTCCCTTTGGGCTTGATGTCTTCTTCGCTATCTTCACTCTTGGCCTCCGACTTGGCCCCTCCTTTCTTGGAGCCTTCATCAGGAATGGCCTGGCAGATGTCGTTCAAAAAGTCGAACTGACCGTCTTTCATCAATGCGGCCTTGAGATGCTGTGCTGTGACTCTTTTCGAGCCGTTTGCCCTTGCTTCGGTCGCGCCCTTGGAGACTAAGGTGATCATGAAAAGCTCCAGTGCTTTGGCTGTGTAAATGTCAGAAGAATGGCCAGGGGCCACGGAAATAGGACGAAGAACTCACAAACTGCTGTGGGTGTGGCTTGGGCTACCTTGCCTACATCCTCGTCTGCTTGCATGATGCGCTTGATGCGGGCAACAGGGAACTTGGTCTTCACGTCGATCCCAAAGGAAGGGTCTGCCGTGGCGATGGGCATGACTGGTTGTACAGGCTGAACTTGCTCTACCTTGGGCTGGATGGCGTTTCTTGAAGGCACGTTGAGACCGTAATCCTGAGCCTGACCCAGTGCCTCGGCGGCTTTTTGTTGCCGCGTTCGAGGCATGTCTCCGTAGGGTGGAAAGGGAACAGAAGACTGTTCTGGATGAATTGGGTACGGTCGATGAGAGTAGTGGTGGGATGGCGGTGGGCTACTATATGGCTGACCTGAAGGTCGAAACTGATTTAGTGGAGACTGTTGAGTCGAGGTCTGACCGGGCAGGCTCGGAGTGCGGAAAGCGTGCGAAGAATGGTTCACCTGAGAGCTTTGGGTTGGAGGGCGCGAGCCAAAGTACGACGTCGAAGGGGTGGTGGATGTCGCCGTCGAAGGTGAGAAGAAAGGCGAGGCGTCGTAGCTGCCTCGCGGACTGAATGAATAACCCGAAGGGAAATTGGAGTCTGGTGCGTGGTAGCTTGGGATTCGGGTTAGTCTGGGCAGTGGGGCGTTGGCATTGATGAAGCCTGATAAATCTGGACTGGAAGGCCGGTATGATGACTCGGAGTGGGAGTTGGCGTTGTCGTGTTCTTCATTCATTGCTCGGCGAATGAAGGGTGCAGCTGGGTGATGGTGCCAATGGTGCAGGGAAGCCGGGGTAATATTTGTTCAGGACTAGTATCGATGATGGTGCGGCGGCGGAGTGTGAGTGGGCGACAAGTCATTTTGGATGGACAAAGGAGCGTCTCTGGTGCATGTTGTTGTCACTTGTCGCTGATGGTAGTCACAATATACAGACGTGTGAAGAAGGAAGGACTGGTCGCGACGTGAAAGGTCGAGTCCGTGGATGGCAGTGGTGATGTGATGGTAACGGTGGTACGTGGTATGTACCGAGTATTGGGGGATTCAATACCACGACGACAAGCACCAACGGCAGTTAGTGGCAGTAGCTTGTGCAAGTAGCTGTTAGTGGGAACGTGTCCGGAGAAGGAGGAATGTAAATCCGAAGAAGTGTGAGTACCAAGTCACTACGAGTAGTGGGATTGAGCATCTGAGATTCCGGAAGGGCGAGTCATGCAGTTCAAAGACTTGCAGCTGAGGGGTCAGAGGGGCCTTATAAAAGCCCGCGTCACCATTGCGGCATCCGCTGATCAGATCAACAGGCCCTGGGCTTGTTAGGCCCTGCAGGCCCAGGCCACTAGGCTGGTGAGGCGTCGGAAACACGCTAAATTTGTGACCCAATCATGCGAGCCACCTGTAACAGTGCCTGGCAGTGCCCAAGAGGCCATTTTTTCCGAATCCACAACTGTCAATCCCACACCTGCGCAAACTCTGCCGTCTTCCTCTTCCATCTTCCTTCATCGAAAACCCGATTGGCGGATCTGGTCCAGCACACTTTGCCATCTCCCTTTTTCGACGCCAGTCGAATAATGAACCGCGGTCATGGCGACGACGATAGGAAGGCCAAGGCTATCATAGCGACAATCCACTTTTCTACATCACTGCGCGTCGATGAAGACGCGTGCTCTTCGACAGGGACAAAATGAGCCACCGAATGACCTGAGAGTCTGCGGAAGATACTTGGAATGCCTACACCTTCTTGAATCATCGCTTGCCAAATGATGACAGAGCAAACTGGAGGTAGCCGTTGGAGACAAGATCGCAAAGCAACAACCCAGTCAGCGCGGCCGTGTGTCGTTGCTTCGCACGTCCAGCTGTTGTCGATGAAAGACCTTTCCAAACTTGATCTAATCTGATGGCATGCTTCGATGAAGACAAGAGGCAGGGGAATGCACAATTACACTATAACCTTGATGCCAGGCTTGAGGACAGAATGAAGTCGGTCATGATATCGAGGCCCTGCAGGCGTTCGCCTCGAGTCGCACCGAGGAACAAATTCACCACAGGCCAGGCATGAATGCCTGCTTCTTGCTCATAGACCTTGACCATGGCGCCGTTTTTCTTCATGTGGTCCACCATCTCTTGGATCCCAGGACCAAACACCTCTTCAGTCCCGTATATGATCCGAAACCCGTTCAGCGGCGACGCTTGTTTCCAGCGCCCAGTGCAGAGTCCGGGTGAAATGACCCCATCCGTCCTGGTTGCCTCTCCTGCATATTGCCTTGCGTACAGATGCAGGCTGTTTCGATCCAGATAGCAACTGGGCGTATTCTGGTTCAAATCCGATACAAGATGTGTCCAAGGCGAAAGCAGTATCGCCAGACCTGGTCGATGTAGCGACTGGTATTGAGGATCTTGTTCGAGATGACCAGGCTGGAGCAGCATGCTCAGGACCAGTGTTGCTCCTGCCGAGTCACCGCTCACACAGATCTTGGCTGCTGAGCCATCCCCGAACGTCTCTCGAAGAAAAGTATACCCTGCCCGGGTCTCATTAAATTGGACGGGCCACTGCGCATCCGGGACGAGAGTATATTCCAAAGCATACACGGCTGGGTTCTTGAAGCCACTTTCTTTTAATCGAGTCGCCCAGGCCATCAGGAACTCGATATAGAAATATGCTGAACCCATGGAGAACCCGCCACCTGCGAGAGAATATCAGCTGACCTTGGAACTATGAAAAAGACGTCCCCCTTAACTGACCATGAGCATAGTAAATAATGATGTCCGGGTCGCGGTCTGGATCATCCACGATCCAAAGACCTCTGGCACCATGTCTGATGACTTCCTGATAAAACATCGGGCAATGCAGGTATCCGTGTCGCAACAGACGAAACCGAAAGAATGGATATGTGACCCATTTGCAAAAGAAGACTCTCCCTACGCGAGCAGGGATTTTTGCAAAGGCGTATCGCACACAGCGAATGACCACGTCCTGGAAGAGCGTGGCATGTTGGGTGAAAGGTGATCGAAGGCTACTTTTGTTGTAATATCGTTCATGTGTAAGTTGGTATGGGAGTTGGAAAACTGTGGCCGGTGATCAGTATACTTTTGCGACTTTCGCAGAGTGGTGTTTTCCGCACTCAAAAAAGGTATTACTCTGAGAATCACACCAAGAAGCTCGCCGAGGTCTACCTGGTAAAGCAGTTGTGGAATTAAAAATATGACAAAAGCGACACAATCAATTCCGTTGATTGGTCCCAGGATCATCCTGGCCTATTTGGAATTTTGTAATTGGCGACTGGTGGGATGTTGGACGGTTTTATATATATGTTCTTCGTATCCCGTCTCACAGAATAGATCAAACTAGGCAAATGAGATGATTTAAGAGCCCGCGGAGAATCTATTAGTAGAGTGTATTCTAAGGAGCAGTGTAAGAGAGGGAGGGTCTAACCGTGTAAACACTGGTCGTTGATTGAAAGCGAAAAGCGAACTCACCCAATATTTTTGGCGGCGATGCAGCCGAGAGATTTGAGATTTGGGGTCACATGACGCTAGCCTCATTGGCTCTAGCGTAAGCTGGGGAGGCCAAAGAGACTCGTTGCGGCCGCGGCCGTCCTTTTTTCGCCTTTTTGGAGGCTTCGTCCAGGCTCTGGTGGCTCAGTGGCTCGCAGGCTGCTTCCCGGCTGCGCAAAAACATCACCGAAAACTTCCTCCCCATCACCATCACCACCAGCCGTCCTTGATATGTCTTAAGCCTTTACTTCGATATACTTGTGAATTTATGTCATTTAGAGTCCAGTGATTGTGTCACACAGTACCGGCGACACCCCTGCCTGTTGTCATCTAATGGCGTTTGATCTTTCCATTCCTTCGTCCAACCTACAGGCTTGGTGCACTCCTACACGGTCAACAACAGCCACTCCGTCGCCGCGCCGGATTCCAACATGGCCGCTGTTGCATTAGACATGACTTTGACCAATGTCCTCAAGTATGTTTAGAGATTTCAGGTATTTGACCTTCCACGCTGACTGTCTTAGTTCTTTGGACTTGGACAAAGTGCCCGAGAAACTAAAATGCACGCGCTGCCACAACTTCAACCTAAATCCCTACAAAACCTCTTGCTGCGACGTCGGCATCTGCGAATCATGTGAGTGGCACCGTGGTATCTCCCTCTTGGCATTTGGCTCATACCAGACAGGCTTCAGCACTACCCGCGGCTCCAGTTGTCCCAAATGCGAACATAGACCCTTTACGGACGACATCTGCAAGCCCAGTAAGGCCATGCAAAAGACCATCAAAGTGTATCTCAAGACACAAGAGAAGACGAAAGTGGATGAGCGGACCAAATCAGATGTACAGGACGAAGCGGTCCTCTCACCAGATGCGGGCAAACCGATCTTGAATGGCGGCAGCCAAACAGACGGGGCCGCGGCAGGAGTGCCGGAGGAGCAGCAATCAGCAGATGCGGCAGAAAGTGAAGAGATGCCTGCTCTAGACATCCAACCGTCAATTGAGGTAAACTCCAGATCTACCATCCTTCGGTGAATGCGTTTTCTGATCTTCGCCTTAGGAACCCGACCCCGAAACAGCCGATAACGACGACGATATTGAGATTCAGGTGGAAGCAGAGGACGAGAGTCAGCAACCGATTCCCCACCGAGTAAAGAGTGCAGAAGACACTCCTCAATCCCAACCCGCCAGTTCGTTCGAGAACCAACGGAACTCACAAGACGTGAGCAAAATCAACACAGAAGGTTTCGGTGGTATGGACTTTTCAAACACGATGAATGGATTCGGCAATATGGATTACAATCAAATGATGCAAATGATGGCGGCAAATGGAATGAGCTTCAATCCAATGATGGGTGAGTTGACCATGATCACCAAGCATGACCACCTTTTCTGACTGCGCTGTACAGGAATGCCTATGGGAATGAGTCCAATGTCAGCTGGCATGTTTGGCGGATTTGGCGGTCCAAACGGAGGCATGAACATGAATGGGATGAGTGGCATGAACATGGCAATGAACTACAATGCCAACCAAGCGATGTATGGCTGGGATGGCCAGAACAACAATATGTGGCAGAATAATAATGCAAATGCATTCTCGAATGGCATGGGCAATGACTTCGGTTCCACCTATGGTTTCAATATGGGCCCGTCTGGCAACTTTCAACAGCCCTATGCGTCTGGTGACTTTCAAAACGGTTACTACGGCCGCGGCTATGGCAGAGGTCGTGGTCGTGGTCGTGGCGGCTTTGCGAGGGGCCGTGGTAACTTCAATCAATACTCGCAGTATCACCAACAGGGTCATCAGAGCTGGTCTGGCCAAAAACAATTCGATAACCGCAGTGTGCAGTCTCACATGTTGCAGACTAGCTCCACTGAAGCAGTCGCCGACGAAGAGCGCACCGACTACAACGATCTTGTCGATGAGAGTCATGACGATGATGAATTCGCTCCCGGTGGTCAAGAAGAGGTTCAAGAGGCGCTTGGAGAAGACTACCAGAAGCCCGCTGCCGTCGAGAAGACTCCTACTGCCTCTACTCCTGAAGCTTCTGCTGTTGCCGATGATGAGGTTAAGAAAGAGGCAGAATCTGCACCAAAGGATGATTCCTCGGGTGTTGATAAGGAGACTGTCACTGCTGGGCAGCATCAACCGGACACTGCCGAACAACGGGGTTCTGAGCCTGTGACAGCGGCTGCAGCACAAGAAAAGCCAATACCAGAGGCATACAACGAGGATCTTCAAGGGCCGATGCCACCACCATCGGCGCCGCTTGGCCCCTCGGCTCATTATGGTGATCATCCCTTCCGTGGTCGAGGACATGGTAGATTCTCCTCGCGCGGCCGTGGGTCGATGTCGATGCCAAATGGACATATTTCTTCACCAGTAAAGCCCTTTCCGCAAGCCGGTTCACCCCTGGAGCCAAAGGGAGTGGGGGTTGTGGGTGCGCCGACGGGTCCTAGAGCGATGCGGGAACCACCTGTTCCTGGGAGACCAGCTTCACGTCCTGCAGCATCCGGGTTCCAAATCATGGGAAGAGCATCTATGGCAGCCTCCCATCAGCGATCAGAGTCTCGAGATATCGAGCGCAGTCGTAGCAAGACCCCTGATAAAGACAGGGACAGATCCAGACGGCAGTCCATACAGGACAAGTACGTCAATGCAAAATATGAAGGTTACGAGCAAGAGGAATCGGATTATCGTGGTTCCGACAAGCCTTCTAGAAAATCATCTCGGCATGGCACTTACGATGACTATGACCGGAACGAGCGAGAAGCTTCCTATGCGGAATCGGATTCTGGGGATTACAAGTCATCTTCGCGGCGCAGTCGGGGAGATAAGGAGAGAGCATCAAAGCAGCAGCCAACCCGCTCTTCACGGCGATATCACGATGAAGAGGTGAACGGGGACCACGAGATGGACGACTACGATGATTCGACAAGGTCATCGAATCGAGACGGCTACGAGGGAGAAAGCAGGAGCAGGCACCGAAGTAGCAAGCCATCTAGATACGACGACCGAGATCGGGACCGCGATCGAGATCGAGACCGTGACCGAGACCGTGACCGTGACCGAGACCGAGATAGAGATCGTGAGAAGACCCGGACTAAGGACCGAGATCGTGAGCATCGAGACGACAAGCATAGAGATCGAGACCGAGAACGAGACCGCGACCGCAAGCGCTCTCGACATGACCGCCACCGCGAAGACAACGACAAGCAGCAAGAGTATGACTACGATTACGACCACGACCATGACCATGACCACGATCAGCAACAGGATGAGACGGCTGAGGAGCCCGAATCGCGCCATCGCTCACGGCGCCACAAGAAAGACCACCGCCGCGATGTCGAGGATGCTAATGGCATGGACAGTTTAGTCGTCAATGAACACTCACAATCTCACCGCTCTAGTGCCACGGGAACGCCAGCACCAGCACAGTCGACGCCGACGTCAGCTCAAGCAGAAGAAAAAGACCCCCACACGCTCGAACGTGAAGCAAGGAACCGCGAGCGCATGCTCAAAGAACAACAGCGGCGGGAGAAGGCGGCCAAACAGGCCTCATCGTCGTCTGGTGGCGGGAACACGGGTGGCAGGAGAGTCACGTACAAATACGAGGAGGATCTCGAGAGGGGGCTTGTTGAGGGCGAGAGGGAGAGCCATGGGAGACGGTGGAGGTAGTACCGCTGGTGCCACAGCATTGACTGTGCCTCGGGAAGGCTTGGACCATTGCATGCTGACCGATCTGAGACGAGATCAGAATGTGGTTGCTGACAGCCTTCCTTTTCCCTAGTTTTTGATCTTCTATGTATTGTGCTGGCTATTCGTGCTGGATTGATTCGGAAACCCATGTCTTACTTTGCTAGATGGGTGAATGGACGGCTGGGCAAAAGATTTCGGGGAAAAGAAAAAGAAAAAGGATACGAAATGGGGAGGGCGGCATAGGAATTGGGAGTCCGAGGCCAGGGACACCGCCTCTCTCAAAGACTCAGGCATGGGATGCAGGGTGCAAGGGGGGAGCGGTTGCTCAATGCTACATGTTTATTGCTCAGTGCGAATTCTACGACCCAGGGATAGTGAGGGGGCTTATAGTACTATGCTATGTAGTCGAGGGCAAAGTGCCACCATATCAATGTCTACTTCTCTCAACGTTCCGTCCCGTTCCGTTCGTCGCTCACTATCTCGAGAATGAGTATTTAGTGAGCTGTATATATATATCCCGGTTCACGAACTCGATGGCCCTCGTTCTCTCGCTCTCGGAGGTCTGTTTTGGCTAGGCGGTGACGGACTATTGGATGCGCAATACCTAGGTATGTAGGTACATATGCTCGGTCGAGGGGCTTGGATTTTGACCTTTCTTTCTATGAGTTATTTCGCAAAGGTGTCGAATCATGTCGAGGCATATTGTGATCATGAGTAGCATAGAGGTGAGGAAATATTGCCCCGAGATACTTCCGGTTGTCTCCCAAGAAGGGTCGCGGGCAAAAGATTCCATTATGAACTAACAGTCCGTCTTGAGAATACGTGATAGTGATACCTTCGTGAACCTTCGCACTTCTGATGGAAAACTCATCCAGTCGCCTCCCTCATCTTGCCTTGTCATCGCCTTCGAGACTTCGTCCACATAGCGATAAATTCGATTTTCTCCTTGACTCCCAGTCCCACTCTCTTGACACGTCCTAACCTCGCCAGTGACTCGGCAACCTTGTCCAAGAACGCTCTTTCCTCCTTGGTGATGGACATTTCATGGTCTTCCAGGCCGCTGCCAACAAGTGTATCTGCATCGCTGCTGGCTCCGCCATCTGACGAAACCAACGTGTCGAAGTAGTTTGCAGTGTACGAAGATGATACCTTTGCTGCGGCAGTCCAATCTGCATCGGAGGACTTTCTGCTATTATAAACAGCCTCGGCAATGCGGATTCGGAGACAATGGGACGGTCTGCTGCAGAGATTCCAGAGAAAGGTCAAGAAAGCGTGCGGGATGGGTGTCGTCACGTCTGCGGGGCTGTACCGGAGAGAGACGGGGAACACTTTCGTCTGTGGAGGAGTTGCCAGCAGACTTGGACTCATGGGCAGGATGCCTCTGCCATTGGTTGTGGTGCATTCGGGAAACACCACCACAACACGGCCTGGATTTTGTTTCAGCATTGCTTCAATGTCCATAAGTCTTGCCCCAGGTGTCGGCGCCAGCTTTGGATGAGAGAAACTCCGACGGATGGCTGTAAACAAGGATATAGGTTCCACCAGCCTCGTGTAGGGGTAGGTAGCTGCGAAGACCGGGTCAAATATGGCGGCCAGATACAAGGGGTCAATGGGTGAAGCGCTCGAAGAAGCAATGACCGATCCTTCTTGAGGAATCCTCGTCTTGTTCTGCGCAAGGGACCTGCGCGACATCAGCACGTGCTTCAGCGACACTCTTGTGGCCATACCCTTTCTTCACCCCGTCGATTTGCAGATCAATCCACCATATACCGGGTATACCCAGTATGCACCATAAAGAAGCTTTTCTGCCCAGGACCCCGATAGGCATCCATTGTAGAACGAGAAAGTATGAGAGCGCAAAGACCAGAAGTAGCGGCACACGACAGATCAAGAGGAAGATGTGCAATGGTAGAGCGAATCCAGCAGGCTCGGCTGGGATGGGAAGGAATGGAGCGATACCAGACCCTAGGAACTCAAATCAGCACATGCATCCATTTGTTTTCTGGTTACTGAAAGATAATACCTTTGTCACGAAACTGCGAGAACTTTTCCATCTTTTTTTTGGGGGTGTTTTGCACAGTGGCACAGAGTCCGTAGAAGAGATCGCAAAAGCGCCGCAAGAGTGTCAAAGGCCAGAAACACGACAAGAGCACAGGGACAACATAGCAATGCAGAGCTGAGTGAGAAATAATTGGGAGGTCATCTGTTCATGTTGTGCGAGTGGAATGGCTGAACCAACACCAGGCGACTCAGGTGAGGTAGCGGTACCTGTGCCGTCAAGGTTTGGTAAATGAGTCGAGATGCTAGCAGGCGACAGAGAGACCAAAGAGCAAGACTTCCTAGGCCCCGGCTGCGAATGGCATTTGTGTGGATACAGGAAGCCTCTGATGCTTTGGGCGATATGGTGATTAAGTTATTAGGTGGTAGGAAGAAAACGCAGCACATGCACATGCCACTGCAGCCCAAACCATGACATCGGCAAAATGCGGTCGCTTGCGGCCACTGTGGTGGTGGTCCAGGGGGGGGGGGGGGGCTACTAGGCTTGGCATCTGTCTCCCCTTCAACCTCCTCAATGGGCAAGCAGGGCAGCAGGGTACCTTCTTCGCACACGTACCGTTCCTGGCTCTCTCTGGGTCTTGTTCAGTGGGAGGGATTCTTGATGTACTGGTAGGGGAAGAGACCATGTGAGTGAATGGCATGTGAAGTGCTCCCAACACATTCTGTTGATTCGGCCTGCCAAACCACCGCGTCCACTCTCAACCGTCAGCTGTCAACCGTCATCCGCCTACCGAGTACTTGGGTCCCATTCGGCAGGCGCCTTGTTCCCCTTGCCATGGCATGTGGTATGGCGGACATCATATCCAGACTTTCCATCGACCCACCTGCCGCTTTGCGTGGGCGAGCCTTGCATGATAGAGGGCCAGCCTGATCCAGACGTCGCGGTTCTCTTCGAGACGAGAGTCACACGGTGATGCTCTTGACCAGCGCTCGTTATGAGGATTGTCACAATAGACCTGTACCTTCCTCAAGGTTAGGTACTGATGAATGAAGAGATTGCAATGTCGGAAGGTCCTATTCATGATCGACGCAGGAACGAGGAACCCCCCTTGGGCAAGAAGACATGACTCGAACGGCGCGCCAAAGCGCTCTATTTGTCGCGCTGTTAACTATGCTGCCACTGGTTTCTTCACTTTCTCAGACACTGCCCGCGCCTTGTCCAAGCCCATCTGATCCGGGAAACAAACCAAATATTACCTTGTTACAAAGCGTGAGATCGTGCGAATGTGACAACGCCGCTTCGAAGGGGATAGCATACTCGGAGAGACTTAACCAGATATCGATTGGCGATCACTCAGCACCACAACTCGGCCTTGTGAACATGGCTCCTTTGAAAGAAAGCCAAAACCCTGTCACTGGCCAATCCAGCAACCTCCAGTTGGCTCAGTCAGATACCACTCACCAACCACCACCAAGTGTCAAAAACGAAACCGACGACAACGATCCACCCGCGCCTGACATCCTTCAGTTTCTCTCCAACAAAGAATTCACTGCCTGGAGCGAATATCTGGGCAAGGAGAAACACGAGGATTACATCCAGTGGAAGAAGAGTATGATCGGCGAGGGTCACCTGCAGACGATAAATGAGAATGCAGGGATCGAGAACAAACAGGGGAACGACGAGAGACCCGGGATCGAAGAAGCGCCGGTCTCTGGCCTCGACGGCACGAATCAGAAGAAAATGCCTGAGAGGGAGCAGGAGCAGGATTTGACATTTGGGACGAAGGAGAAACACATTGTCTCAACAGAAACAAAGGAGAACTAATGGCTGATGGCATTAAGGAACGACCAGTGGCAGTTGTCAAACCGGTACCGATGTGATGTCCATAAAGGAGGCAGATGCGCGCACGGTATCTCGACGTCAGCATCTCAGCTTAACCTTCTCCGTCTTCCCTTCTAGCATGCTCCTCCTCATCACGTCTTGTCGGCTCCCTTGCGGTCACCTGCCAGCCTTGCACCGTGCTATTTGCGGCGAGGGGGAGCATTTCGCCGAGGAGAGAGCGGCCGTAACCATTGAGGTCCATGATCGCCTGTGATCGAACGGCTTTGTTGCAAAGCATGTCATGGTGAACGGAAGCTAGTTCATCAGCGAACCAACACGCTTACCAAATCACTTTTTAGTGTGCAGCCCTTTTCGAAGCCGTCGCGTGCTGGCCCGCTGTTTCAAGCCATCTATTCGCACTGCGTAATTTTTTTCAACGGACATACTACTTCGAGACAGACACGACCAAAGATCAATGGCTCTCCAATGCCTCCACATGCGGAGTTCAGCGACCTTCCTCTTCAGGTCCAGTAACTAAGTAGTAACTCTTCCACTCCGCATACCACAATGACTCTCAAAGGCCACACAGGTTTTTTTCTTTTCGCGGTAAGTGCCCCATATTCGGATCTCATCCTGTAGGCAGTGACACGGCAGGCAAAATAACAGCAAGAGAGATACGCGCTCTTGGAATCCATCGTCCTGGTTCAAATCTCCGCCACCACCACCATGGCAGCAACATCATTCGACGTGGCGGCCATTAGGCGCCAATTCCCGGCACTCGCCCAGGATCAGGTCTTCATGGACAATGCTGGCGGCGCTCAGGTCCTGCAGTCCGTCATCACGTCCATTTCGGACTACTTGTCCAGGCACAACGTGCAGCTGGGCGCTTCGTACCCGGTGTCACAGATATCCACGACAAAGTTCAACGAGGGCCACATCGCGGGCGCAAAGTACATCAACGCGTCGCCCAAGGAGGTGGTGTTTGGCCCCTCGACGACGCAGCTGTTCCGCAATCTCTCCGTGGCCTTGAAGGTCAAGCCGGGCTCCGAGATTGTGCTGTCAAGTCTCGACCACGAAGCCAACCTGGCACCCTGGGTGCAATTGGCCGAGTGGAAAGGGTTGACGGTCAAGTGGTGGATTCCGACAAAGAACACGGATTCAAACCCCAAGCTGGAAGCCGAGGACTTGAAGAAGTTGCTGACGGACAAGACCCGGCTGGTCTGCTGCACGCACACGTCAAATATTCTAGGCACCATTACCGACGTCGCCGCGCTGTCAAAGGTCATCCATGAAACAAACCCCAACACCTTGTTCTGTGTCGATGCTGTGGCGTATGCCCCGCATGCACCGATCGACGTCAAGGCCTTCGGGGTGGACTTCTATTCCTTCTCGTGGTACAAGGTGTACGGCCCGCACGTCTCGATGTTATATGTTAACGAGAAGGCGCAGCAACAGATCCAGAGCCTGGGCCATTATTTCAAGCCCGGTGACACGCTGGAGGAGATGCTGGGCCTGGCTGCCGGAAATTATGAATGTATCCAGTCAATCCCCCACGTCACCAAGTATATCGAAACAGTCGGCTGGGATGCAATTGCCGCACAGGAAGAGAAGATCCAGGAGATTCTGCTGTCATATTTACGCTCCAAACCGGACCAGATCAAGATATACGGCGAGCCTTCCTCGGACAGAAAGCTGCGGGTGCCGGTCATCAGTTTCAGGGTCAAGGGCCAGAGCTCGTTGGGCATCATCGACGCCATCGAAGCGAGGTCGAACTTTGGCTGCCGCAATGGACACTTCTACAGCAAGCGGCTCTGCGACAACGTCCTTGGCATTCCAGATAGTGATGACGGCGTGGTCCGGTGCTCGTTGCTTCATTATAACACTGTCGAGGAAGTCGAGGGCCTGGTCAAAATACTGGACGAAGTTATCAAGGAAGGAGCCGGGAAGCATGTCGAGGACCCTGAGAGGAAGAATATCGCGAACTGGTGAATTACATGTCCAGTAGAAAGATGGGCTTAAAAAAAAAACGACTTTAGTGTTGGATATCCGATGAAAATAAATCTGATCAATGCTAGATTTTACCACGCACACCTACTTTTCTCCTCCCATTTTTTGGAAGGTCAAGGTTTGGCTCGAGAACCGTTCATGTCGTAAGAAACTAGTGCTTGCGCAGATTGCATTTTTGGCAGAGCTGCTCAGGTCCAGATAACTTGCATTATTTGGTAACTTCTTCAAGCTGGCGTTGGTGGCCCGATGTCGGTTGCTCTCTAGATCCAATTCTTTCTTGAAAACAACGCATCGAACCCAGAGATCTTGCGCAAAGTGATCGCCCTCATAGCATCCAGGGACCTTACCTTATGCCTCGACCAGGCCCGCACAGAGTTCAATCAGCTTGCTCAAGAGAGCGCGTGGCTGGACACAACCACACCCCCAAATTGGTATCATGCCTCAATGTTCAGCTGCTCGCTGTTCGACCCAACAACTGCCCCTCCAGTTCCAAGAAGAGGCGCGAACTTTGAAGTGTTCTCATGTGCATTGGAGGATGCCGTGGCAAGGAGAGGATGACAGTTTTTGTCGTGAGGCGGTTGGCGTGAGTTCTCATGCTTTTGAATATCCTTTGAGCGGATACTGCATCCGCTGGTTCATGTCGCCACCGCATTGAGATCCTCTGGTAGAGTCGCAAACTTTGAACCTGGAATGATCAGAGACGTTCTGAGCGGAGCTTTGCGACTGATCAATTGAAACTCTTTTTCTATAAGTAAACAGCTGAGCACCCCCAGATTCCCTCGACACAGCTCGATTCTCTGTGAAGTCACATTGTTGTGCTTTTGATGTGAAGAAGTTCCGTGACCACTATCGGAAGGCTTACCGAAATCAGACCCACTTCGTCACGTGGAGTGTACACTAAACCCAAAACAAATAATTGTTTACAATGGCCTCATCCTCTCGATCCTTGATCACCTGCAGCGCCTCCTCTCCAAAAGCAGGTCCCTTGACGGAGACTCGACAACATCCCTCCCTTTGGGGACTTTGGTCATGGTTTTCCACCTTGAATAGCAGAAACTGGTGGTTCATTGAGCTCCAATTCGGTTTTCTCTTTAAGATGGCAGACGCCGAGAACGTATGACCTTACCCGTCCCAGTCTGAGTAAATTGCATTAACCAGAATTCTCAGTTCGTCTCGCAACTTCCTCAGCCTACGCGCTATGCGCTTCCATCTCCTCAGAGGCCTCTGGCAGAAGTCACGGCCTCGGCAACCAACTCCCGCAATGCCATGGGTCCTCCTCCAGCGTTCACCAGCCACAAGCGCCAGGGCTCAAACTGTTTGTATATGCCGGTCACAAGAGATGGAAGATGTTAACGTTGCCAACAGTACCTGAACCGATCGCTAAACGAAAGACACTTGTGGAGCGCGCAGGCGAACCCGTCAGAACAATTGCGGCTCCGAAGTCCAGCACTACCACGAGTGCTGGACCCATGTACGCATTTCAGTCTCAGAACCCTTCTGCATTCTCGCAATCCTATCGAAGCAACTCCAGAAGCACTTCAAACTCTTCAGCAGCAACCGCTTTCTCGACCAGTGTGGGCACTGGCATTCGACCGACTACAATTCACCCAACATCAAATCTCGCCCGACCAAAATCATCACTCGCAAAAGACAGAGGAACAAGAGTGGCCGACTTGAGACCGGCCACATCACTAGGAACCCGTGGAAGGATTCAGGATGGGCCCAATAACAAATGTATGGTATCCCTTTCTTCCCAACCCAAACCAATCGCTCTTGCTCGTGCTCCCGTGAGGACTGGACCCGTGAACGTACCCAAAAGGAATGCTCGAAATACTTCCCCACTGAAAGGACTTGCCGCGTCTACAATATCGTTCAACCGCAACGTCTCGACAACGTCCATTACAGAGCGCATGCTGGGTCTTTCGTTGTACTCTCAGACACCCACACCCACACCGAAACCAAATCGCCCAGATAGTCCCTCAAGACTTCCTCGTCCTTCACCTCAACTGTCAACACCTCCAGCAAAAGATTCTTTTACCCCGGCTCCCTTTCCTAAAGAACTTTTGACCACCCCTCGCAAAAACCAAGCAAGACCATTTCTAACGAAAGAATCTAATTTAGTGGCCTGGGATCCCGAAGAACAATATGGCAACATCGAGAGAATGTATGAAGATGTTTGCAAACACTACAAACAAGCCATGGAAGACAACATGGAAGCAAAGGAAATTAACAACACGTACAAGTCCACCCTTGCCAATCTTGAGCAAGATCGGAGAGATGCAACCGAGGCCATGATTGCACTTAGGTGTGAACTTGAAACTACAAAATTTCGCCTGGAGTCTGCCGAACGAGCAAGTCATGATCTCAAACGAGACCAGGAAGCCGAAGTTGAAACTATCAAGAATCAGCACAGAGCGGAACTCGAACTCATTCGCCAGTCCCATCGAGATGATGTGGAGCGCTTGAAGGCTGACCACAGAGAAGAGATTCGCGAGTTGAAACAACGATTGGAGGGCGAACTCGAAAATGAACGCGCGCAACGAATTCAGGCATTGAGCCAGGTCTCCACGCAGGGAGTCCTCGAGAGACAACGACATCAGATGGATCTCGAATCAAAAGATCACGAAATACGGACTTCCCAGCTAGAGATTGAGCGACTTAAGGCGGATCTTGAGAGAGAAAAGCTCCTCAATGATGATCTTCGTCGCAATTTGTCCACCGCAGGCGACAACGCAATGAGCATGGAAAGTGCTCGACAAGCGCTGCAGGCTAAGATTGAGTACCTGGAATCAGACAGCAAATCTCAATCAGAAGCGTACGCTGCGATGGAAAGAAGAATGAATGAAGCTTTGGAGAAAGCAACAGAGTGTGAGGAGAAGCTTAGGAGGGAAGAAATCCTTCGCCGCAAGTTGCACAACCAAGTGCAAGAATTGAAAGGTAACATTCGAGTTTTCTGTCGAGTTCGACCCACCAGTGGAAGTGAGGAGGCCGAAGAGACGGCAAAGATCACATTTCCCGAGTCGGATGAAGAAGTCAGAGACATTGAGATTAAAGGACCTGAGGAAACAAACAGCCTCGGAAAAGTGACAACAAAGACACATCAATTCACATTCGACCGAGTTTTCGAACCGTCCCAGAGCAATGCGGAAATATTTGAGGAAATCAGTCAACTCATTCAATCCGCGCTGGACGGTTACAACGTCTGCATATTCGCCTACGGGCAAACCGGCTCTGGAAAGACATTTACCATGTCTTCCGAAGACGGCATGATTCCACGAGCCTTACGACAAATATACAATACAAGCAAAGAGCTAGAGTCTCGGGGTTGGAAATACACGATGGAAGGCAGCTTTGTTGAAGTATACAACGAAGAGCTGCGAGATCTTCTTGGAAAAGACTCCGACAACAACAACAACAACAACAACAACAACAACAACAAAAAACATCAAATTCTCCATGACAGCATCACATGTGAGACTACAATCACTGACGTGACGACCCTCAATCTCGACAGCCAAGATCAAGTCGAAGGTATCCTTGCACAAGCGATGTCTCGTCGCTCTGTTGCCGCCACAAAAGCCAACGAACGCAGTTCTCGAAGCCACTCTGTCTTCATTCTCAAACTTGCAGGCTACAACACAGTGACGGGTAAGAAATGCAAAGGCACACTAAATTTAGTTGATCTCGCCGGATCAGAAAGACTGTCCCATTCGAAAGTCGAAGGCGCACGACTAAAGGAGACGCAAAATATTAACAAGTCGCTATCCTGCTTGGGTGACGTTATTGGTGCACTGGGTCAGCAGCAAGCAAACGGCCCATTCAACTCTAGAGAGAGTGGCAATGGTGTGGGTTCATCATCCACGACAGGAGCAGGGGGAGCACATATTCCCTACAGAAATAGCAAACTCACCTACCTGTTGCAATACAGTCTAGGTGGAAACAGCAAGACACTGATGTTCGTCATGGTCGCACCAGAGAGGAAGTGTCTTGCTGAGACGATCACGAGTCTGAAATTTGCAGATAAAGTGTCGAAGACGAAGATTGGAGTGGCGAGAAAGACGGTTGGTGGGAAGTAAGCACAGAATAATGCGATTGACTCGTTATCATGTGTTGTATCGGTTTTTTTTTTTTTTTTTTCTTTCTTTTCTTTTTCAAGCAAGCGTTTTTTGACCACGGATGGAATATCGACTGATGACCAAAACATCTCATGAGAGAAACATGAGAGAAAATGTGCGGCGTTTGACTTCTATGGATAGGCGATACTAGGAGGGGGTTCATTCGTTTAGTGCCGGGGTTGATTGAGGCATTAGCCAGTTCTACAATGCTGCTTTGGGATCAAGTTGAGTTGAATGGATTCGTTCAATTGGATTGGGTTGGGAAGCACACATGCATGGGTGGGAATTGTGTTTGTTTGTATACGGAAATGAGAGCCTCCAAGTGGACAGACGATCTTTCAATGAGGAGAAGCTTCTTAGCTATTGCCAATGTCTCATCCAGTAGTCGTCAACCGTGTATGTACCTGGGTACAATAACTACAAGCACAAGAGGCAAGAGCTTACGGCCTGTTAGATAAAATCGGGAGTTGCTGCACGTGTCAATTCCAAAGGGCATCCATTTTGCTAACAAAGAAAAAAAGTCCTGATTGATAGATATCCTTCCTTCCTTAGCTTCGTCGCTTACAGATCTATTATCTCCTCCCGAAGGCCTCATTGAAGCTCCCTGACAATCCCTCTCGCAATCCACTCTGCGATACCCATGGTGCTGATCATAGGATTGACGCCGCTCGCCGAGGGAAAGACACTTGCGTCGGCGACATACAGCCCCTCGGTTCCGAATACCTTCCCGTTTGCATCGACGACGCCGGTCTTGGGCGAGGACGCCATGCGGCACGAGCCCATCTGGTGCGCCGAGCCGGCGGAGCTCTGCTCCGGGCTTGCGAGCCACAGTCTGCGGACCTCACTAATAAAGTTAGAAAAGGACAGCTCGTCCATCGCGGCCGTGGACTTCGGGTCCAGGTGCGAGGGCCGGATCCAGCGCTCGACGGGAGCGTGGCACGAGTCGATTTCCACGGCGCCCATCACGAAGGCGGCTTGCATGCCGCCGACCATGCCTTCGAGGAGGTGTCGCCTGTCGCGGGCAGAGGGCGTGTAGGCGATCCGCGCACGCCGGCGTGTCGGATCCTTCGGGTCGATGTACACTCTGCCCGTGTCGGCGTCGCGGGTGATGCAGACAAAGCCGGTTGAGTAGCCGTGTTTGGCGGTGCTGAGTCTATACTCGACTGCCGAGGACAGAGCACTGCGCTCCTGGCCCTTGTTGCTGGCCTTGAGCGAGTATTGTGCACGGAAGGGCACAGTGAGCAGGCCGAATCCCGGCGTTGAGCAGATCACTTCGACCTTGGGTCCGTGGTGTTGCCCGTCTTGGTCTTCGAGGCCGGTCATGGCGACGGTCAGGATGGCGCCTTCCCATGGGTTGGTCCGCTGCGGCCACGTCGCCCAGACTGTGAACGTGGGGTGCAGGTGCAGATGTGCTCCGATATGAGGGTTCTTTAAGCCGCTGCGCAAGAGGACTAAGGGTGATTGCAACGTTCCGGCAGAGACGATGACCCGTTTGGCGGAGACGCTAAGTTGTCGCGTGGTCTCTCGATCCCGAGACGTCCACAGGGCTTTTACACCCGTAGCGGTCTTGACCCCGTTCTTCTCTGAAAACACAATCTCCTCGACCCAGCAGCCTTCAATGAACTCGGCGCCATGGGCCGCCGCGTCGGGGAACCAGCAGTTCGCAGGTCCTTGCTTGGTGGCGCTGGCGCATCCGGAGTTGCAGTAGCCACAGAAATGGCGCCTCGACGCCGTGTTCTGGGGCACAATTTGGACGGCTATACCGAGTCGTCGGGACCCTTCGAGCAGTGTCCTGTTGGCGAAGTTGTGCTCGATCTTCCCTAGACCCTCCGGGTCTGTGGCCTTTGCGACGCCCATGCGCTCGCAGACCGTATCAAGGCAGTCCTGGTATTCCGCACTCAGGAAGTGAGGAAGTCTGTCAGCCGCCCACTCCTCGCGCACTGCGCGTGGAGGCTGCAAGGAGGCTGACCAGTTGACTGTGCCACCACCACCGAATGTGCTCCCAGCCAAGATCGCAACGGAGGCATCATCCGTGACCATCACGCCACCATTCTCCATCAAGTGCTCTCCAGCGCTGGTGGCGGACATGGGGAAGTGTGTTGACGGGAAGTGATAAGACTTTTCGAGGACCAGGCATTTCAAGCCAGCACGGGACAGGTGCGAGGCTACCACACCAGCGCCGCAGCCGGATCCAATAATCACAACATCCGTCGCGAGTGCCGTGGACGTCGATGGAGAGTTGAAGTCATGAAATTTGAAGTCATAACTTGGATTGCGCTCGAGCTGCCTGGGGATATCGGGGAAGTCGAGAATGCGGCGCAGATTAGGAGAAGTAGTAAGCCAAACTTGTCTAGCTAAGCCGCTGAGGGACCGGTATACAGCCCTTAGGAGAGATAGCCGCGCCACAGACCACTGACAGACTATTCTGGCACGGGTTTCTAGGTCCTGTTTGTGGATTGGCGTGGTGTAGCCCGTGAGGATATAGGAGCCTACGGTGGTATTGAACAGGGACAGAACAAACCCCAATCCTTGAGAATCTGAGGGAGGAACGTAGAGCTTGAATTTCCGGGCCACAGCTTGTCTGAATTCGGGATCTGAGATAGGGTCCTCGGACAGAAATGCTCTGGCCACATCCTCAGAAACACCTTCTGGCTGATACGGCTTGAGTCTGGAGAGCGCCTTGTCGAATTCCGTCGACCGGCCTCCATTTGAAGCCGCGGGGATGGATGGTATGAAGACTTCCAGGATCGAGAAGAGAGTGTCCCATTGTTCCTTGGTGAAGACCTCGCCGTTGGGAGCTGGAGGCAGAGGTGCCGGGAGAGATGCGATGCTGGAGAGGTTCTCGGTCAGAGACATTGTTGGTGTCTCTGGAGTCCGGAGCGCCCACTGGGCGGGGAAATGGGCCTGTTATTATTGTTGTCACTGGGAGAGCCAAAGAGATAGATTCATATCATTCATTTTTGAACAATGGGGTCGAAAGCAAAGGAGTCGTAACCGAGCCGCCGCCACAACAGCTAGCCTGGGTCAGCTTATGCTGCGCATGGTAGTGGTCGGCAAGTCATATGAGTAAAGTTATCTCCGAGCTCCCTCAACATGGCATAACAAGTAGGTAGCCTGATGATGATCATGATGATGGGAGGTGGTGCAATGGGGATCAGACTCGTGAAGGAAGCGGCCAAGACTCCACGCTTGCCGTAAAAGAAAAGAGGAGAGGCGGAGGGAAGCGGAGGGAACTGGCGCGTCAGCGCTACGCGTCTAGGCTATGGGGGCCCATGGGTGGCAGCCTTGCATACGAGTTTAGCGGATAAGACGCTGGTTCCATTGTTCAGCTGTCTATTGCTATCGATCAATCATGGCCAGGTTTTTCCGTCCAGACAGACAGTGGCCACAGAGTACGGCGTACATGCGCCCCTGCATCAACCTTGTCCACTGTCAAATCTGTGTCTCGATAGGGAAGGGCCACAACGTGCAAGTTTCAGTACACATAGCATCACGAGGCAGAGACCCGACGAACAACGTTGTGGACCTTGATCGTGACTTTGACACAGTTACTCCCTTTCGGGAAGATAAGATATATGCGCGGCTTGAGGTCAAACTGGAGGTCTCCCCCCGCCTTGCAAGCTCAACGGTAGCCCTGTGATCGATTGAGAGACTCCTCCTTGGAGAGCACTCGATTCTGCCTCGCTGATGTGTTTAACCTCTGATCCTCTAAGCACTCAACGCACTCAGCCTTCGGCTTGAATCTCGTAGCTGTTGGATTTGTGTTTCGGCTCGAATCGAAAGTCGGGATGTGCTGGGCCTAAGAACATTTCACTTTAATCCTCGTTAGCCTTTTGTCTGCAGAAAATCTAGTGTGAATTCCTCACCTGATCTTGATCCAGTCCTTGTAGTTGTCACTCGCCATCAGCGTCTCAAGCTCATCCCGGCCTCGGTACCGAGGGGGTCGATCCTGGATGCTAGGCGGCAGATACTCCAAAAGCCCGACTGGCACGTATCGGCAAGAAAAGCTGAGCCACTCCAATAAGAACCGTCGAGTCTGCCCAACGCCGATCTCGTCACTCCCCCAGGCTTCCAGCCCAAACCGACAGAAACGCTCGACCATCTGCAGTCGCTCCGAGGACGATTTGTCCAGATATTGCCCTGCTTCTATTTCTTCGAACAGCCAAGGCTTGATAAGCGCCCCTCGAGCGGCCATGACTCCATCGACTCCCGCATGCTGAAAATGATCATGGTAATGTTCATGCGAGAACACATCGCCATTGCCAATGAAGAAGACCTTGCCGTTTCTTGAGCCTTTGTGACCGTTTGGTTGGTCTCGTTCGTCCGGCTCATGGATAGTGTCAGCCAGAGCATCTGCCTTCTCGTTAAGCTCTTTAATCAGAGATGCTGTCTCTGCAATGTACTCCCAGTCCGCAGAACGGGTATATCTCTGCTGCCTTGAGCGTCCATGGAGAGTTATAGCCGCTACACCACAGGTATCCCCTCGCCCATGCCCACTACCTAGCACCAGTCGATCGACCAATTTTTGCGCAGTCGGTTGCTTGTCTCGTGTACCTGTTCGAATCTTCACTGACACTGGTGTCTCACCTGAGACCGCATTCATCCCCCGAAGCATCTTCTCTAGCTTAGGTGGCGAATCCATTAGAGCCGATCCAGCACCTTCTTTGTAGACTAGATCGATCGGGCACCCCACGTTGAGATCAACCACTCGTAGACCTCGAGGCAAGAGGGTGGTGAGAATCTCCGTTGCTTTGACCGCTACCCAAGGTTTGTTGGCGGCGATTTGCGCGCCGAACCGAAGGTCTCGTTTCTGATCATATTCGAAGACAATGTTGTCGCTGCCCTTGATCGAGAAGGTGGGGGCCTGAACCTCTGACTCGTGAGCTTTAAGGAGAGCCCATTCGGACTTCTGCCCTTGCAATAGGGGCAGAGACATGGCCATTTCCGAGTACGTGAACGTTGCACCTAAAGAAGTACATAAGCGTCGGAAAGGCAGATTACCCTGCGTGGTCAAGGGTGCTAAGATTGGTGTTTCGAGGCCAAAGTACAGTCGACGTTTTTCTGATGGTCGAAGAGGAGTATCCTGGAAAGCAGCTCTCAGTTCTTGTGCCTCCTCTCCATTTGGTTCACCTCGACCAGGATCGGGCTCAGGAGACGACGAGTTGCGAAAGGATCTGTTTGCTGAAGGTCCGTTCCGATCTCGTCGTTTTCGACCTTGGTCGGCTGGGGTTTGAGCCTGTTTATCGAGCCACTTCAGAAATCCGTCTGACTTTGGCGTGGGCACTTTCTTCTTTGTGAGCTCAATTCTTTGCTGAGAGGTGAGGGCATTCGCCACGCCATCCTCCCCGTCTTCGGATGCGGTCTGGGCGTATTTTGCCATCCGCTCAGCGTCCTCGACCAAGACCAGCTCCTCTCGGCCGTCACCGTGGTCTACTTCTTTAGAGTGAGAGCCGACAAACCGGCATTTCCAGCCGGCCGGACATTTCCCCTTGATCTCCCATACAGGGCACAAGCCGCTGAATGTGGAGAGGTCTTTTCTTTTGTAGTCTCTGAGGTATTTCCGTATGTCATGTTCGAATCGACAATGATCTCCGTAGGAGCATGGGTCCGGTGAGAACTCATGTCTGTTGACTCGACTAGAACACAACCCAACTTCGTCCCTCGAACTGCCGAATTCGCGGGCCTTGTTCTGACCTGCCTTCTTCTCACGGCGGCGGTTACCTTTGCTGTTCTGGCTTGCTGGTTGCCTCTCCTTGTGGTGAAAGGCTTCAGCAGCATCATCATCAGGTCCGTCACGAGCAAGCCCAGGTTCAATCAAGTCGTCAGACTTGAGCAAGAATTCTTCTTTGATGGGGGCTGTTCCCTTCCTCCGCTTATTATCCTTGCATTCTGTTGATAGTTCAAGCTCGTCAACCTTGCGCTTAACAGTTGCTGGCGACTCGTTCACTTGCTGGCGAGTCCCAGTGTCCTCAGCGGCATCATTTGACATTGCGTTGACAGAGATATCAAGTTGAGGCCGATCAGCAGGATTTTCCATCAAGAGAGACTGTCTCCTAGCAGTCTTTGGTGCTCCGCATGCGAAATCGAACCTCCTTCTTCGAGGCTACAGTGTACGTTACCTCTTCGGCGTCTTCATCAGAATGAAACAAGCTGAGCACGACTTGATCGGAATATTTGGAATTGAATGTCAACCACCTTGCAGAGTTTGCTGTGAAGTTTGCCAAGGCCCCGGAAAATCTGTTTATCCGACCTGGAATTTTTGCGTGACATTTGGCTGCTTAGAAGGGAACTTCACCAACACTCCACACATGCGGTACCCAGCACGAGGTACATATCTGCACATTCAATTCAACGCCTCTATCCCAGTGCCAGCTTTTACCACAATAAGTCGCAAAGGCGTGCCATGCTACCTCGATGTCCTACTAGTTTCAAGTAGCACAATAACTGGAGCACATCTTCATTGAGGCCTCGGCACAGGGTATGATTCGCAAAAGTGCCGGGGGCCATTCCAACTTCTCCTGCTGTAAGAGGTCACGCCCGCCCCCCTGAGGGGACAATTGGACGATTCTCCATGCACGTGCTATGTTGCTGAGAAGCATAGAGGAGGGGGTTGGGAAGGGCATCCATCTTTACGGAGTATTCTGTCTATACGGAATATGGGACACACTCTCTTGTGCTCAACACGTTGATGTCAACATTGAGAATAACTGGTGCCTAAAGAAGCCCTTGGGTACGAGGTAGACTGTTCGTTACCCCGACGCTCTCTACATGGTCGACAATGCGGACCAACACAACTACAAGCACCGAGACCGCGTAGGATTCTGACCTCCATTCGAAATGGATACAATTGGTGTACGAGGTAGACTTATCCCCACATATGGTAAGAGACATTTACCTAGTAGAACATCACCTTCAAATATCCCCACTCCTCCCTAGGCAACCGCGTTTCAAGTCTTACACAGCCTCACTCACCCTCAAACCAATGAATGTGTGAATGTCCTACTCGGTACCGAGTACAGGTACTCCGTACGTTAGATCGATGTGCGGAGTATTAGGGGGTTTATATATCCTGCAAAACCTCATTGAAGGCGTCTAGGTCCTCCAAAAACTTTTACCTTTTCTCCATCAGACCAGCAACATGATGTCTTTCAGCAAACCCCTACCGTTACTTGACCTTGAGTCGACTGTTCGTCTCCTGCTCATTCTCAATAATTCGGTAGCACTTGGCCTCAGCTTTGCTGTGATGTTTCCGATCTTCATAGTCTTGGGTGCAGTGTTTGGAATATCCATCCTCTACAATCTGGGTGTCATTCTGCTCAGACTCCGGCAAAAACGTCCGAGATGGAACGACGACAACAACAATGACGGTCGCGAGGATATCCGATGTCCATCTGTCTTCCAATTAACAATCGATGCGCTTGGTGTCCTTACGTTCCTGGTCCTCTATGTCTGCAGCACCATTGAGACCGCCACCAGAGGAAGCTGGCTATGGTCCCCGACGATGATGATGTCGTACTCAACTATTGGAGCCTTGGTTGCTTTGTAAGTTGTAATCCTCCCCGAAATACATAGAATTGCGCTTCGAAGCCCTTGGCGTGTCTTTTCTGACGATTCAAATCAGTTTCATGCACGGCTGGGTGGCTGTCACCAATCTCAACCGATATATTCGGTATCGACAGAGCCTTGGCCCACGGTGCCCGCACTGCCATCGAGCGATTGGTAATGTGATCGGGGGCCAGATTGCTCTCCCTCCATCGCCCATTGAGGGGTGTCAGGGACCGTCGGTCCCAAGACAAAGCTTCTCTGCGAACTCGGTCGGTGAAAACGAAGCTGACACGCTGATCATGAAGACTTGACGTCAAAAAGAGCTGGAGCGGAGACTCGAGGGCAGTGCCAGGACCAATACCCAGCTCCGTTACACTTGATGTGTCTCACCGAGTCCAGTACTGCTATGGAGATGCCGCATGCCACTTTGCTCGTGTCTCTCGTGTCTCAAGATCATGGTGGAAGGAGCGGCGGACATGTTGCCGCCCAGTATTTGCAGAATACGGTAGAAGTATGACTTCAGACGGGTTTCCTGTTGTTCGATTCACCTCTGAGAACACACAGCCGCTTCCCAAGATAGTGCATGGTGATCGCAAGAGGCCAGTCGCTCATTTAGTATTCTCTGTAGAGATGTCGTCACAGAGCCATGCGGATTAGGAGTGTTTGTGCACAGTAGGAAAGGCGGTGATTATCTGGTATGCTCATGGAAATTAGGTAGGCTGCTATGTAGCAGTAACAATCGCATTGCACTTCTAAGCCCAAACGCAGCCATGCCGGCCACAAAGTGATGCTGACGAGGTGAGCAGCGAGTCAGCATCGAAAAGTCACGTGAAGAGACCGATATTCTCCCGTGGGATTCTCGGGGTCTGTGTTTCCCGACAACGAAGGGCATCCCGTAACCTTCTTCATCTTCCACCAATGCACATTCGACAATGACTTGTCTCACTTCTGGTGGCAATCCTGTCACTGCCTGTCAAAGTGTCTGCAAAGTTCAGGCTGAAGTGTTCCGGGACTTGCTGTGGAGGTTCGTACGATCCCGTCACTCTGGCACTGCCGGCTTCCACGCCTTCCAGAAGCCCTTGGCGGCTGCAAGGGGAACAGCTGAAGCCTACCCACCTGAGTGGCCACACTGCCCTGCGGGCACCAGGGGCAAATCATCCCTCCGAAATTGCTGACCTCGACAGATGGGTTTCGGCAATCGATTACAGCATCGAACACACTCGGTTGCAATTTGCTGGCAAATGGAACCTGTTTGCGAATACTGAGTAGATCTTCACTCAACATTTTGCTTGTCACGCCGTCAGATTGATCTCCAACGAAGCGGAGGTGTCAGCGCCTCCGCCCCGCAAAGCTCATCTGCAAGGGCAAGAGCTCAGTTTCAGCGTCGGCTGCCAGAGTCCATAGTGATTCGGGGGAGCCTACCGAATACCTTGGACGGCAGCGAACAAGAAAACACAAGGTCACGCGCGCAGCTGATGCCCCGGAGGCTTGGGATTCTCTTCACGAGTCGAGAGTGGCCAAGGTTTTGTGTTAATGATCGAACTATCTCCGAAGGGTTCATGTTCGCAAGGCTCTGAACCTTTTTCAAATCCCCAAGCTCTGAATGCATCGTTTCCAGCGTACCTTGCAGAAGTGCAGTTGGTAGAAATGGCACATGGCCAATCCTTTCAAGAAGCGTCGTACAAAGATCAAGGGGGGGGTCCACCATGCTCTGCAAGGCTGTCTGCAAATGCCGCACATCCTGTCGGTCGCTGAAATCCCACCGACCTCGGCATGTCTTTGGCGTTTGGCATACGGAGTACATAAGCAGTGGCGGCAGCGGTGGTAGCGTGACGAAGGCGACGTAGCTCCTGATGCAGCCTTGCCAGCGGCAGTTTTCGTCCCACTGGGCAATGTGAGAAGTTGATATGAGTGAATATTTGATCACAAGTCGGCGATCCCGCGAAGAGCAGCCACCCATCCTCCATATTGTGACCAGTCCCTTGAACGGAGGCAATTCTGATCTACGGGTCGAATCCTTTCACTCCGTACTTTGTACTTCAAACGAGAGGGTGGCCAAACTGCACTGCTGGGGATCCAAAGTGGCATTCTCCATTGTCCACCTGTTCTGAGCAATACTCATGCAGAATTCGGTCATAGCCCCGAATGATATGCGGACAGTGGGTGAGCTGCGTTGACCGAGCGATCATCTCGAGGCCGTCAAACCGTTGTCTGCAACCATCACTTGCACCCCCCTGTGCAAGCCAACTTAATGCAGAATGACTGAATACCCAGTACAGAGCACCGATGCTAAGCTGGGTCCATGAATACTAGGTAGACTCGGCACAATTGCCTTGAGCCCGCCCACGCCTCGTGAGACAAGATCGAAACAATACGTAACCGCTCGCCGGGCATGGCAAGGGAATTCAATCATCCTGGCGATTGCTCGGCCTCCAAGTCACGCAAACCTAGTTGGGCGACCCAGCGAGGCTTTGGAGTTTCGATGAATGTGCTGACGGCTGTTTTACCCATGAGCGAGCATTGCATCAGTGGACGAATCGACTGCGAAGCTCGAGGCCCGAATGAAGTCGTTCCTTTGCTTTATCTACAAGTATGCTGCGATCAGCGAAACTAACCTCGCTACCCAGTACTTGCTGCACCAAGCGAGACCGCGCTCATGATCGCATCACAAAACGATTAAGCAGTGATCACATTTCAGTCTGATGTTAACGGCGGTAATATTGCGGGCAGCAAGCAAATTCCCGAAAAGAGAAAAAATGGCTCTCCCTTCCATGTCCCAACCCGAAATGAGAGATGGCAAGACCACTGGTCCAAGGGAGAGGATGCTTGGATTCGTTGTGGGCAGACGGCGGAGACGATTTCGCATCCGGCTGCCCGTTGGCTTCGAGAGAAAGCCACATGGATGCCCACGCGACGCCACAAAATCTTGCCTTTCTCAACCTTTGTTCGTCCTGGGCTTTTAGTGCAAGTTAAACACAGTCAATGGCAAAAGCTTCTAGAGACAATCAATAATATGCGGCCCTGGTGGTTAAGAGATGCTCCGTGAGGAAAAGGGCCGACAACACAGGAGCCTAATTGACCGGATGCGCTACGCCTTTTGACCGATTCCATAGACGCTTGAAACATCGTCAGAAGGCATCTTGACCGACAACCGGTGGATACCTGAGTTTAGAGCCCTGCATCCCAAGGCTCTGCACCACTGGCGACTTCAAGAAGAGGAAACTAATGAGAGGCCACCCAGGCCACCCCACCATTCCCAAGGGGGCTGGTGGGTGCTCCGGTCGACCCACAGAAGAGCATTCACAGTCAGGAGTGTTGGATGGGGACTCCTTTTGCGGCAAGACCCCGAAAAGTCACCTCTCTTGTGCTCGCGGAGTCGGTGCTGGCCGGGTGCTCTGAGGAGTAAGATTCACGTTTATCGTGGACGAAACATCAGGTACTGGGTAGACAACCACAGTACGCGGTCTGGCCAAGGGCTTGGCTTGAAACTCCCGGGCGTCGAAGGACACGGTTGGGGGCCGAGGCGAGAGGTAGGAAGCAGAGAGGGTACTGGGTATTGGCGTCGGGATTCACCAGGATGGGATCTCGGAGAGGTGCCAATCGTGTCGGGTGAAGAAAATCCAGTCTTGAACCGGGCCTCAGCCTGCCCGTCCCTTGTTTGTACCAAAGTATACTATGACACTGCTACCAGCGTCTGCAATCCGGTTCCCTGTCCGTTCCGGTGGTTCCTTCAGACTCTTCCTTCGGGTTCCAGCGTTGCCATCCAACAATGATCACGGCTGCTCTTGCGTTGAAGACGGCCTGACACGGAATGAGCCCAGGTGCGGCTGGCAATGAGGTGTGTAGAGGCATCAAACCACATAGAGTTCAGGGCATGTTAGGGAGGACGGTCAAGACGGGATGAGCACTGGGGAGGCAGGTAACAGTGTTGGTGAATGACGCCAGAAATGGCCCCGTCTGCAAAGCTAGAGCTAGCTCTAGAGCGTGACAGAAGAATGAAGAGTCGATCGTCAAAGGTGTTGAGCAACTCGTTCATCTAGAATACGATGGGATGAGGTAACTGCGCAGCTGCATGTCTGATTGACGACGAGGACGTTCTCGGTCGGGCTTCCAGAATGGCGAGGGCGAGGGCCCTCGTTCTCGAGGTAGGAAGTGGGAATCGCACCCATTACCGAGGGTCCGGGATAGAGTTACAATTGTGGATGCGGGTTGGTAAGTTTGACGTGCTGGGCTGAGATGATGGCTCACTAGGCCTAGTCGCCGTGGCCGTGGCCTTTGTAGGAGGAGCCTTGAGGAGCCTGGCACCGCTGCGAGCCTGGCAGCAGTGGCAGGCGCAGGGATCTGGGAGCCGAAAGTGCCCATACCTAGTGCCCATAGTGCCCATACACAGTGACAGAACAACAACCACCGCTCGTAACGACTCGACTCGCATGGGACTAAGCCGTCCGGAAACGTACCAGACTGTATCATCGACCTCCTCCTCATCATCCTCATCGCCGACTCACACTTCCAACCCTCTCGCAATCCTGCCTTCTACTCCAACAGACTCATCAAACAACCATTGTGCTGTCGACTCCAGCTGCAGCACACGCACTGAACTCCCCCAGCGCAGCTTCCCCACCTTATCGTCGCTCATTTGGCCCCATCTCCAACCTCACCTTTGTCGCCGCGCCGTCACCACCACCACCTCCCCAATTTCCGCGGCGACCTCATCACGTCACCGCCCTCACCGACGCTCAACTCGACCATCTACGACCGGCGACGACTATTCCACTCACCTCCCTCCCCCTTCACCCTCCTCTCCGACCTCATCCTTGATAGGTCTATGTTAGACTACGAAGAAAGCCCTCCGCCACTCAATCACTCGCCTTCTCCGAGTGATCGGTCGCATTTCACCTCTCGAGATACGACCCCAGTTACACCCGTCGGCACCGGGCCGTTCTTTGGCAGGAAGACAGAGAAGGACACGCTCCCGTGGTTTAGGAAACCCATCGACGTAGGACGTACCACTACGAGACTTTGTTTAGACACCGACTCCTCCCTCCTCGCACCGGACTTTGACGACAACTCTTTCCCAACATTTGGCGCTTCGCCACCGCATAAGGGCATGGCGAGCGTAGCCAACCCTCTCGACATCTCTGTAAGACAGACCTCGACTTCGCCCCGTGGCAACCAGCCGTCAAACCTGACCTCCGCCCTGCAACGAAGTGACAGTGAAGAGAAGCGCATGATGGCCAACCAAACCCCAGACACGGCGCTCAACCGCCCCCTCCCCCAGATGCCTTCCACTTCCTCAAATGACTTTGCCAACTTTGAGCATGGGGCGAGGCCGATCTCGGTTAAAGGGATGGCAAATGATAGAGCGAGACGCGAGAGTCTGGCGCAGAGTCTCAATGCGGGCATGAGCTGGGGGGGAATATCTGTGGGAAGCTGGATACGAGACGAGTAAGCCCGTGATTTATGCTGTTTGAAAACGTCCATGATACTGATGTGTGAGAAGTATGGTTATGTCTGGCACTTCGCCCTTTACATTTAATTCTCCCTCGTTCCATTCCTCCTCCTACCTACCCAAACTCGAGGCCAACTTCATGAAGGACTTCTCCTGCTGTGGCCTTACTTTGCCTACTCTGCACGATCTTCTCCAGCACTACGAGGAAGCCCACGCGCAGAAAGATCCCCAGCAGTCCAATACCAATCAGCAACCTGTTCCAGATAGCCGAGCTGCAATCGCTGCGACGACGGCGGCTCAGGTTCAACAAGAGGCCCAACAACGCAATCAGCAGCAGCAGCAGTCACACAATGCCCCCGGTCGGCCTTTTGGGACGCAGCAGAACGTAGTCCAGAACGTCCATAGACCGTCGGGATTTTCCAGCACCTTGCAGACGATACCAGACATGGACACGGTCGAGGACATGGAGATGGACGACATTGATGGAGCCGATGAGACGACACCGCCACCGAATCTGTACACCCAGAACCAATCTCAAACCTCACCACAGACCTCTTTCGCAGCGCCGTCACAACAGCCTCAAATACCTCAACTCAACACGACCATGATGCAAGGGCACCAGGCCTACCGGCAGTCCACTCCCAACACGCCCGTGGCGCCAGGACGTAATGCTGCACGTTTCCAGGGCAACACTTCATCCACGCTGATGCCGAACCCGATGCAGCAATTCCAGGACCTGCAGACCGGATATCGAGGTACCCCAGACTCTTCTGCGCCCGGCACCCCCGGCGAGATGGGGGACGGAATGATGGACGGTATGGATGATATATCGATGCAGAACCTCGCCTTGTACAACGGCCTTCCGAACGGCATCGGCGGGTACAATTTCGGCATGAATAACGACATGATCGATCTCTGCATAGACGAGCCATCGAAACGTCTCTTTTCGACAGGCAACCAGGGCATGACTCAAGCGCAAGCAGGCCAGCAGCAAATGGCCCAGAATCGACTTGGCACCGGGCAGTACGGAGCAAACAGTGAAATTGCGAGGACAATTCGCGAACGACAAGCCGCTGCCGGATTACCCGACACCACCACTAACATTCTTCCGCACGAAGAACCTAAACCCTTCCGATGCCCCGTCATTGGCTGTGAGAAGGCCTACAAGAACCAGAACGGGTTGAAATATCACAAAGCAGTAAGTTGTCACGAGCAAGGTCTAGTGTCGGTTAGCTAACATCGAGCTAGCATGGTCACAACAACCAGCGGCTTCATGAGAATGGGGATGGCACGTTCTCAATCGTGGACCCCGATACCCAGGCACCGTATCCCGGCACCATGGGAATGGAAAAGGAGAAGCCTTACAAGTGCGATGTTTGCCAGAAGCGGTACAAGAACCTGAATGGTCTCAAGTACCACAAGACGCATTCACCGCCTTGCAACCCCGAACTCCAGCTGAATGCGAACAAGGGTCCGTCACTCGGTATGCCCAACATGATTGCTGGCCAACAAACAGGCAATATGGGAGCTGGTCTCTCGGGGGATCTGAACATGATGTGAAGAAAAGATACCCAACACGTTACGACCAAAGAGACTATTATCATCCGATGCGCGCAAGCAGCTTGACCACTGCTTCGATGGGGATCACCTTTCATTTTCCTATTACTAATTGATGAGAGACGGCCGAACATCAATGATTGGAAGAGCAACCCAAACGACTCATAAAAGGTCGGCAAGGCTCCAAATCCACGTGATGATTAGCAAAAGCGGTCTTCAGAGGCCCGTGTCCCCTTTAGAAGAGATCTCTCTCGATCTCCTTTCAGGCGGCTCGTCTCGGAACCAATGCTTTGAATTTGTGCAACAGAATCATAGACAGGTGTCGTGGGGTTATCTTCAAAAGTTCATTGTGCTTCGATTTTTCCGGAAGAGGGTTTCTCCGATCTGGCGCCACGACGCACGCCTGGGGGGCACACCGCTCGATCCCAACCTTTTCTCGACTCGACTACAACGGCGTTTGATACAGGGGAGCTAGATAGACAACTTCGGTGGCCGCCCTTGACAGCTTACGTCTTCCCAGCGGATGATGGGTTGCACAACAGTGTGTTTTATACAAGAGTACGCGGAGGGTGGATATCGCGGGGGCTTGCTCCGCTCGATACGTTCGGATTTAGAGACTTTTCTACGGTGTGTTAAGCTTGAGGCTTGGGAGGAGTGTTGGACGCGTGGTTGGCTCGATGAGGCAAGGAGTCTCTCTCCCTTGCGGAGCGGTCGGGGTGGATTCTTGCGATCAGTTGAGCTTGTGTTGGATAAGTACTTGGCAGACGTGCAAGAGCATGAGTTATCGTTTAGCAAGAGTTGTTGCACATTAGAGAATCGCTCAGAAGCGAATTGGATACAATGAGTAATCCCGACTATTAGAACGGAGAAGCACCGAGCAACAGTATGGCTAATTGTCCGATATCCTTAAGCCTGGGCAAGCCTGGGTTCGTGAGCGCTTTTCTATTTCGGTGGAAGAGTGTGACCAAGCAAGGAGGGATCCGAAGTCCAGCGACTAAGTCGACCGGTCTCGCGCCTGGTGCAGCCTTACTCATTTTCCCATTTGGAAAAGATCAGCCGATAAGCACCCTAGCCTGTGCTTGTACTGGTAGGCATAGGGGATGGCGGGCTTCAGAGCAATTCCCCATCGAGACGGAAGTACCCAGTAATACGAAGGAATATAACTCCGCATTGTGAAGTACCGGGTACACAGATCATGGAGCAAGAGGACGCGGAGTACCACGTAACAGGTTGCCGGAAATGCTATACTATCGAAGTAATAAGCACCATCAAGTACCGGACCAGATAGCAACAGAGTTTCAATGGTCCCGGGAGGCAAGGAGTGGAGGGAGAGATCGGGGCTTTTTGAGGCTGAGGCATGGCTACCGGTATTGCGCCAAAGACCAGGGGCCGATGGAAAAAAGGCGAAGTTACTCGCGAGGTACAGGTAGTTGAGTGCCGAGTACCGTTTGTTCTTCGCAGGATAGCAGAGCCGCCAGCAGGGTCTTAAGACTCGTGGATAGGAGGTGCTGGTGTGTAAGTACCTACCTAGGCCACACTCGAAGACATGAGACGTGGGTCAAAAGTTGATCGAAGAGAGGTCCAGGTACGAAGCACTACTAGGAAGTTGTCAGGGCTGGTCTGTCGATTGACAGCTGCTTAGAACTGATGGGGATGGATGAAGGGATGCGCCACAAGCCCAAAGACGCGCGGGTTCCTGCTCGTTGATTAATATTGACGTGGTCAAACATGGTTTGAAGGGAGAGGGGAGAAGAGAGAACGAGGCGCAGCTCAAGGACCAGAGCAAGAAAGCATGGAAAGATGGAGTCTTCTCAAGCTTGTCTTGACATTGGAGGTGGACTCATTGACGCGTCTCCTCGGTCCACTGCCCAGGGCGATAAACTACTTGTTTCAGGGCTCAGAGGATCTCTCAGACACGAAGGGCTTTCCACCATCAGACTTTCTGACCTGAACCACCGACTTACTTCCCACCACCACTACTACTTACTACCACCACCACCACCACCACCACCAAAGTTACCTTACCACGCCCGCGCTCCCGTGGAACCACCACCGCCTCCAGCCGCCCTTCCTGCCCCTGGCGAACTGGCACAACCTGGCATCTTGATCTGCGACAATCTTAACGATTGCATGACATTTTTTTTCCCACCGCATAATAATACGCACCTTTTTCCGACTTCCCCCCATTGATTAATATTTCCCAAAAGGTCCGAAAAGAAAACACCCTCGCCGTACCTCACCGTTCTGCTATAAGCACCGCCGCCCACCACCGCATCCGCAAATCCGCCTCTTCGTCTTCCTGCGCCATTCCTTGCTTGCCTCAGGAGTTGTGTCGCTTGCCTTTCCTTTCATCCTGGGACACAAAACAACCCAGTCTCTCGTTTAGTTTTGACTCCCAGCACAGAACCTCACCAATCCTTCCCAAACGGCTAGAGCCCCTCCCTCATTCGTGGCCTTTCGCATCCCCAGCCCGCTCGGAGTCCGGTCATCTGGGTCCTGTTTATGAACCTTGCGGCTGTGAGAAAAGTCCCACAGACAATTCCTAGATGTACGGAATTACAGTCACGGCGCATTGAATACCGTTCCTTCCTGATTAGAAATAAAGAAGAATACACTCTTCTCCCTGTCTCTAACGGCCGCATTTTCGTCCGGGGGAACGGGTCCCCTTGTGTCACGATACTTGGATTGAAACGAGGCTGAAAAGAGTGGGACGCGGAGAGAGAGAGAGAGAGAGAGAGAGAGCCCGGCCGAGTAGCAAAGATGGGGGACGCTGCCGACGGCAACAATGCCCCGCACATGGTGTTCAACATGCTCGAAGACAAATACATTGGCCTCGTCCTGGCCATCATCTCCACCCTCGCCATCGGAACCAGCTTCGTCATCACCAAGAAGGGACTCAACGACGCCGCGGACAAACATGGCTTTGAGGGAGAAGGCTTCGCATATATGAAAACCCCGCTGTGGTGGGCAGGGATAGGGTCCTTGGTGGTCGGCGAAATCGCCAACTTCGCCGCATACGCTTTCGCGCCCGCCATTCTCGTCACCCCGCTGGGCGCGCTCAGTGTCCTCATTGGAGCCGTGCTTGGCGCCTATTTCCTCGGAGAGGAGTTGGGAGTGTTGGGCAAGCTGGGATGTGCGATCTGTCTGCTGGGAAGTGTCATCATTGTGCTTCATGCGCCCCCGGACAAGGAGATTGAGACGGTTGATCAGATTCTGGGGTATGCGATTAAACCAGGTATGGACGATATGCGACTCGGGTTGGCGCACAAAACGTGAAAGGGACCTGGCTAATTTCTCTCTTTCTCGCAGCGTTCATAATCTATTGTCTCGCAGCGATTGTCTTCTCGACTGTTATGATCTACAAAGTCGCCCCAGTGTACGGCAAGAAGAATCCCCTGATCTACATCTCGATTTGTTCGACCGTCGGTTCGGTATCTGTCATGTCGGTCAAGGCCTTTGGAATTGCGGTCAAGCTGACTTTTGCGGGCAACAACCAATTCACCCACCCTTCGACATACGTCTTTATGATTGTCACCATCGTCTGCATTCTCACACAGATGAATTATTTCAACAAGGCGCTCAGTCAGTTTTCGACCTCGATCGTCAATCCTTTGTATTATGTGACATTTACGACGGCCACGTTGTGCGCATCGTTTATTCTGTTCCAAGGATTTAACACGACGGATGCCGTCAATACGATCTCTCTCCTCTGTGGGTTTTTGGTCATCTTTTCGGGCGTGTACCTGCTCAACCTGTCGAGAGGAGATCCGGACGGTCATCGACTACTCAATGGGAAAATCGCAGATGAAGATGGGATCCCGACGGACCCTCTCGCCGGCCTGCAAACACGAAGAAGCATGCAAGCAAGAAGAAGTCTGGATCCGCATCGACGGAGTAGCAGCCTGACATTCAGTCCGGGTGGGATCTTATCGGGCGGCAGTCGCCACGCAAGCGCGGAAAGCGCGGGACTGATGCAAAACTATGATGTCGAGCACGGAGGCTTTGGACTATCAGATCTGGTGGAAGATCCGGAGGAGCTGGAGGGCACGTCGAATCGAAATCGAAGTCCTGGGGAAAGAGGAGAGCAAGTGACGAGGATACATGATAGGCCACATCCGAAGAGCTTAAATCGATGACATTGAGCGAAGGCCTTGGGAGGTTCTTGATTGTGCAGTCTCGATTAGACTTGGACAAGAGAGTTGTGATTGTAACGATATCCATGCATAGGTAACGGTTCATTAGCGACGAAACAAGCCCAGCATTTGACAGGATAAAGGGTATGACCAAGGAAAGGAAGGACAGGAAAGGAAACGAAGGGGTGGATTGATTCAGGCACTGGCTGGTTCTCAGGCCCCAGGGGGGGCCTTTCTACTGTTACTGTATACTGTTAGCATGAAGCAGCAGCAAAGGAATTCAAGCAGAATTTTTATCCTTTCTTTTTGTGCCCTCTCTTTCCCCCCTCCTTGACAGACTGGAGGGTAGCATGAGAGGATGCCGATGAGAATAAAGAAATGAGGAGAGAAAGAAAGAAGAACGGATGGCACCAATGGAAGGCTCCGTCGGTGGCGGACAAGAACAAGAGCACGTGCGCAGGCCACATGCGAGCAACTTTCTCTCGAGGTCACTTTTCACTTTTCCACTTGCACTGGGCATCCACCATCCACACATTCCACCAGGCCACCACATTCTCCTTCACATAATATCCTCGTCCCCTATCCCATGGCTGAAAGGAGCTAACACTCGTCTCACACACAATCAGCCCGGACTGTGCTAGCAGAGCATTCCGCCTCACAATCCGCCTCACAATGGCGCCCTCATACCCATCTCCAAGTCTAAAGGCTACGACGGCGTCGCCACGCACAGGGCCACAAAAAGGTACGGCCACCACTCACCACCACTCTGTACTCTCACTGCATCGCCCATGACAAACAGAAAATCCCTGACATTTGGTGTGTCGATGTTTGCATCTCATGGAAACCCCCTCTCAAAGGCCAGATCGAGGCGTGCTTTGCGTTGCCATCGTGCCCACATTTATCATTTCTTTTGCTGCATGATTTCATGTTCGTGCCACCGCTCATCCATGCTTCTTACTGGCGCAGCGCTGTGTCCCTGATACGAGGAGCCATGCACGTGCGTTATTGCCCATTTCCTTTCGCTCGACCACACCGAGGCGATCTGTCACGCGACACCCGCGCACACGACAGTGGGATGTTGTGGGAAGCTGTGGGAATAAGCAGTGCTCATTGAACAATCGAGCTCCAGGGGCGATGTGACGGTCCATGCCATTGTGTTTGCTTTTTTTTCCTTTGCTTCCCCGGCCTGTTTGATTTCTGTCGAGAGATGGAGAACGTGCCCAGAGTGGATGCATGCGTCCAAGTCAGGCTTCTAACGCATCCCTAGGTGTGACCATCTTCGACGAGCCAGAACATATCCCCGAGCCTAATATCAAGGTCTTCGCGGATGGCCAGGATGACGGTGTCGGCTCCTCCCCCACGCTCGTTGCCTCGCACAGCCCCAAACTTCACCGCGCCAGTATTTCAGGAAAGAAGATGACCGGCCGACCCGCCCTGCATCATTCAAATTCAAATTCAAATTCATCTCACATCTCCTCTGCTGGCGCTCCCCTTAACAAACCTATGTCGTACCTCAGCCTCGACGACAATAACCCCCCTGACTCATCGTGGTCAGGGGGTCCAGGCACCACAACTCCTGGAACGACGGCAGAGAGTAAAACTCCTGATCTCCGCAATATCCTTGCCCAGGTAGCCGACTGGCTTCAAGATGAGAAGGCCAAACGACAGAAGCAGAGGCACCATCGGCATCACCCTCATCGCAGCAAGCAGCCGAGGACCCCCGACGATCAGACCGACGACCCCAAACCAAACGATGCCCTGCTTGACAACGAACAAGATATGTCGCTTGAAAGGCTCGAAAACATCCTGCAGAATTTCTCTTTCAACAATAACTCGAAGCTTCTACACAAGTCTTCGAGCTCGCTCCTGAGAAGAGGATCCTTAGGCAAGAGATACAAGCAGCCCCGCTCCATGCCGGCTTCATCAGACACAGAGTTCTTCGGCGACGATATATTAGTCCCAAACGTCGAGGCGAAGCTGGACAACTCCAAAACCATGGCTTTTGCTGGCGGATCGGCAGATGTGGATACCAGCGATAGTGCGAGGAGGCAGGATTATGATCACTGGGTGACCTTCAAGAAGGACATTGTCCGGTTGACGCACACGCTTAAACTGAAGGGCTGGCGCCGCATCCCTATCGATCGCGCTGCCGATATCGACGTTGCCCGTCTGAGCGGCGCCCTTACCAACGCTGTCTACGTCGTCCATCCTCCCAAAAATATGTCCGAATACGACGCCCACAATCCTTCTGACCCATCTGCGCCGCCCGTCCCCATTTCTCGGCGTCGTCCTACTTCTCTTCTCCTGCGCATTTACGGTCCGCAAGTTGAACATCTCATCGATCGAGAGGCCGAATTGGGCATTCTTCGCCGCCTGGCTCGGAAAAGCATCGGACCTCGTCTCCTGGGATCCTTCGAGAACGGGCGTTTCGAAGAATTTCTCCATGCCAAGACCCTCACGGCGGAGGATCTGCGTATTCCTGAGACATCTAAACAGATCGCGAAACGAATGCGCGAGCTTCATGAAGGGATCGAACTGCTCGAATCTGAACTTGACGCCGGTCCGGCGGTTTTTGTGAACTGGGACAAATGGGTCGATCGGTGCGAGAAGGTGATTACTTGGCTTGATAATCAGGTTCATCAGGCCGAGAGGGAGCTCACGGACGGCACGACAAGGCGCAAGTCAACAGTCAATGCCCGCTACGTCCGCCGCGGGTTGATCTGCGGCGTCGAATGGCCTGTCTTCCGCAGGGCCTATGACGCATATCGGAAACGCCTGATCGCAGACAGTGGTGGCCGCGAAGGAATCCGCAAGCTGCTCGTCTTCGCACACAATGACACCCAGTACGGGAACCTCATGCGCCTCCAACCCTCCGGCACCTCGCCCCTCCTCCAACCGTCGAATCAGCACAAGCAGCTCGTCGTCATCGACTTCGAGTATGCAGCGCAGAACACCGTAGGGTTAGAGTTCGCAAACCATTTCACCGAGTGGTGTTACAACTATCACAACCCCCCCGACAAGAACTTTCAATGTGACACGCGACGGTATCCGGATGAGCGGGAGCAATACAGATTCGTGAGGAGTTATGTCATGCATAGACCGCAGTTCAACCCCGCGGCGAGTGCGACACCCAAGATGGAAGGTCGGGAGAAGACCAATATCAGTGATTTCATGCTGGATGCGCGTACCCCTGGAGGCGGGACCCCCAATCCCTGGGGGGGAAGCGGAGGATTGGACGGAGGAGTTGAGGCCAATTACGACAGAGAGGAGAGCGAAAGAGAAAAGGCCCAGGAGGAGGAAATCCAAAGGTTGTTGCAGCAAACGAGGGTGTGGAGGATGGCAAATTCGGCGCAGTGGGTCGCGTGGGGAATTGTGCAGGCCAAGGTACCAGAGCTGGATGCATTGGAGGAAAAGGCAAAAGAAGACAAGATGGCGGAGAAGACGAAGAGCAAACGGAGAAAGAGCGTGACAGAGATGGTGTCTGCGGGAGAAAAGAAGATCGTCGACAAGGTGAAAAGCTTGGTGGGCAAGGATGGCGTCGGAAAATATCATCAAGATGACCATTCGAATCCAATGTCGGACCCCCTGACTGGAGAGGAGAAACGAATGCAGGTGGAGAGTCACTGGGACCGACCCGAAGGGAGAGCACAAGAGGAAGCACACCACGAAGGCAATGGAGACATTGCGGTGAGCCACCGACCGGACGCCAGTAACAACAATTTCAGTCCCTGTGACACCATCCATGAGCACGCCGAAACACATAGCAATCTTGAACCGGCGATCACAACTAACGGTGACAGGGAACGTTCTCGCTCACAACTTCCGGCTCGACCTCAGATCGACTCCGACCATAACGCCGACACAGAGATGACACAAGTCGAGGGACAGCCTCGCCCAGATAGCCGCCCGAGCTCTCCCTCCGACCACGGTGACGAACCCGAGGACGAATTCGACTACCTCGCCTACGCACAGGAACGGGCCATGTTTTTCTGGGGCGACTGCCTTCAAATGGGCTTGGTCGAGGAGGATGAGTTACCCGTGGACCTCAAGCGGAGGGTCAAGCTTGTGTCGTATTGACGCTTGCTGGCTGTTTGCACTTTGGCGTTGTCGATATATTCGATGCCCGACTGGTTGTGGCGTTAGTGAGTGGTCTGAGCACGGTGTGTGGCTTGAGCCAGCCTGAGCAGCAAGGGTTGAGAGGCAAGCCATGAAAGGATCCTTGGTTGCTCCAGGTTATGAGGTGTGCAATACGCATCACGCCATGTGAGATATGAGTGGGATATGGAATTTGGCAGCCGAGACGGATGGAGTTGAGGTTTTCAGACAGGCAGGCCTTAATTTTATGATCGGACCGGTCCCGCGCCATGGGACGGACTCCTGGGTCGGGAGCTGGAGCAGGAGCTGGACAGTCATCAGCTAAAGGACTCACAGGTGATTATGACGACGAGTACGAATGCCATTGAATGGAAGAAACAGAGTACGGCGTACGGAGTGCGGGAGTGCATGATAATTCGGTGATGTAGATCGAGATACCAATTCCTAGTCCCATCCAACCTTGTCCCGTCTTCTTCAGGGCCAGAGGTCGAGATTAGTCAAAATTATATTATCGTCAATCGAGACTTTTTCCACCCGCCGACAGTCATCGTAACCTGAGGGTTAAACTGTATAAACCCAACTCGATGGTATACCATTTCGTGCCCCGTGCTGGAGTGAAGGGAGAGTGCTAGTCCAAATCCTCCGCTGTATCGTTCCGGTGGCAGTCCCAAGTCCGCGTCCTCGACTATTCCAGGGTCCAGCCAGAGACAGTGTAGGACCGAGTACCTGGAAGAATATGCGTGGTCATCAAAGTAAACATCGCCAAGTTTGTTGCCTTTTGGATCTTCGAGCTGCCGGCCGCCACCGCCTTGACCCCGTGTGGGAGCCCGCACAGAGGCACCGAAGAAGAGTCGGCCCTCCATCGTTACCCTGCCTGATTCCACGATGCCAAAGGGATTTGTCCCCCTCACCTTGACTTCAGCACCCAGAATCACGGCCTCGTCTCCTTCAATTGGTGATGGCATAGAGGTCTCAAAGGAGCTCCGATCGAACGGCCGCGTCGGAAACCATACAGGAGCGTTGACCGTGGCCCATGGCCATGTTGGTGCGTTGGGTACGCAAGGTTGTTCTTCCACAGGCCAGCCAGATACTGGTCTCCCGTCTCCCGTTGCCGTCTTGCGGCGAGTCCGGATATGGCAGGCAGCCGGTCCGTCGGCACCGTGATTTCTCTCGACGTAAATTCCTCGACGAGTTTCTCCCACATGTGGTGGTAAAGACCAGGTGGTTGCTCGACAACCTTCCGATTGAGAGCAACAGTTTCGCATGCGCTCTGTTCAGGGGGTCCGTGGTAATGGAGAGGCCACCAAGCCAAGCGCTTGTTGGGACGCAACAGGACTCCGTCATTATGGACAGTCGAGTCCGAAAGGGGACGAGACATAGTGGAAAACTCCTCTTCAGAGCATTGCATCTGTTTACAGATCCAGCCAGATTGATGGGTAGTTAAAACAAGAGCCCGGCGAGAGAGTTCATACTCTTGCATACACCATCCGCGCCGTCTTGTAGGCTGACTCTTCTGAAGGGACTCTTCGCCCTCCATGGCATTCGTCCCGGCTGTCCAATTCGGCAAGACGGGATGGAATCTGACGGCAGCAGTCCGGCTTCTGTCTTCCGTTGATAAGTTCAAAACGGCGGGGCTGACTAGGGACATATCCCTCTCAGCAAAGAGGGGTTTCGACGGATCTGGTGAGGGTGATATTATAGTGCAGAGAGCGTTGGCGTAGATATCGGCCATAGACGAGGCTTCTTTTTCCCAATCGTCTGGAGAGTCCTGAAGGATACAGAGGCAGTCGATCCAGATATATCTCTCATTCAGCCCTCTGGTAAGTTGAATGACGTCCTGAAAGCTCCGAGGGAGCCGGGCTAGATGAATTCCGGCCTTGAAACTGTCAATATTTCCAGTCGACAATGTCCACGGAGATTCCTTGGTCGTCGATCCCCAACAGTAACTCAGCGCGAAGTATCTAGATCTTTGTTCTCGACACTGCTCGCCACAAACGATTCGTGGCTCCTGAGAACCGTCGTGAGGCCCGACGTCGACGAGTCGAGTAGGTGGGTCTCCAACACTATTCTCACCGCAGCCTTGATGCTCATTCAGGCATTTATCGAGCCATGACCTGATGATACTGAGACTTTCGGTGCTTGGTATGGCGGACAGGGCGGGTGTGCGACCTACAACTGTTAGCCTATTTACTAGAGAGCATTCGTGGCGTGGTACTTACCACTTGTCCGGAGTCCGGTTTCACAGTCATACTCCAGGAAGTAATGATTCATTCCTGAGGCAAGAACAATTCTATCCACCGAGTTATCCCATTCAATCCAATAGCCGTCCCCATCGTAGCGAGGATTGAGATCCGGTGGGCCAAAGAACGTAGGACAAAACTGAGATATCATTTGTTGCAACAGTAACCGGCAAGAATGGCAACCTTTTTCTGCAGACACGGTGAAATCCAACAACCTGGGGTGCAATTTATATTGGATGCGATCATCGCCTAGGAAAAGGTCCAATGGGATACGGGAGCATTTGGCACAGATCATTTTGGCGGCTCGACGGGGTCCCTTCTGAGCCCTGTGATATACCTATCTATCGGAAAGTCTCAAATCCGGGTCCCAGGGGAGAATCCAATATTTATGGTATCTTGGGTATGAGATGGCCATCATCCGGCGGCACCCATGGGAGCAAGACGCATGCTGCATGGATGTCTCATGGGCGATCTCACCGGTTAGAATATAGACCAATGGTCGTTAACCTTTGCTTTGTGTGTAAGTACAATACGCACCGTGCCCAGTTGAATCAGCTTCATTCTTTCCCTGGTATCGCCCTGTTACTCAGGGAGCGCTCAGCGACGTCACTAATAGACTCCGTTCAAACTTAGGTCAAAGCGGCCGTCGCTCATCCTCTTAAGAACAAACCGTATGTGTCGATTAGGTGTTTTTGTCGCGAGTGATCTAGGTAGGTAACTCTCGCTCATAGTTTGATCTTCACACCACTCTTGTCCAATCCCAATGCTACCCCGGTAACCAGAACCGCATAACCCATCAACAACCCCATCGCGCTCAGTGGACGCATATCCAACGTATTGAAACTCAAGTTGACCAGGCCCGTCAGAAGATTCGCGACCAAAAAGATGACGAGCCCGTTCTTATTAAACACCGCCAGAATTCGGCTGGTCGCGGAGCGAACTCTGTCCTTGTCTTCCGCTTGGTATGAGAAGCTCGGCCCGCAATCTTCCACCAGACCAAAGAGGAACATTTGGGCGTTGTTGAACGCGACAACCCACAGCATGTAGGGGAGGTTGGCAAGGCGGCGCGATACTGTAAGATTGAATGTGTACAGGCTCGTCGTTAACCAATATAGGAAAACGTAGATAAGGGATTTGATGAGGAGGCCATTGAGGACCGATCGTCTCTCGCGACGCGTGAGTTCCCTCGGACTCGACTGTTTCGAAATTTTTGGGACCGGCTCGTTGAATTGGACGGCAAGCATCCCCGTTCCGCGCCCTGCGAGGAAGATCGCCAGGTATCCCGCGAAAGAGAACACTCCTTCTCGGTTTTTGGACAAAAGGTCGGGTCCGCGAGGAGAGATCAAGATGTAGGACAGAAGGTCGGTATTGTTGAGAATGAGCTCGTAGACGACGGCCAAGGTGAGAGCGAAGGTCTCGTAAGACTTGAACATCCTGCGGGTAACACTGTCGGAAATCTCAACAAAAGGGGGTAATAACGCCAGCGTGAAGAAGAAATTCCAGTGGACTCCATACTCAGTGACGTGCTCGGCGTAGTCGAGTCCTTTGACGCTGTAGAGGCGAATGAAGCCGAGGATGAACAAAGGGACCGAATGTCGAAGGGCTTGAATGAAACGGCTGACGAATTTTGTATTCGGTGACGGTAATGCTTGAACCCCGGTACGGGCGCGGACCACGGCTCGAGCAGAGACCACGCCGGCCGAAAACACGAAAGAGCCCACACCCAAGTCCATGAGCGAGGTGCCCCATATCTCGACTTTGGCGTAGCGGCGGGGAAAGATGGGAAAGTCAACAGCTAGGATGGCTAGGCAGGTCACAATGAGCATTGACCCGCGGTAATGGGTCAGGAATGGTCGGATTGGGAGGATCGGAGGCGCATTGGAAGTGCTAGCAGCGGCGCCATTGACAGAGCGAGGATTCACCTTTGCTGGGGCATCCGAGGCGGAGGTGGTGGACTGTCTGCCGGTCTTGAGGAATGTGAGGACGGCCCCCGGAGTGATGAGAAAGATACTCAAGACCAGGGGAGTGGATGAGTACAGAGTAATGGCGAACAAAATGGCGCAGACATTGAGCAGGAAGTCGGCCAGCAACGCGACAGGAGTGTATGGCGTGAAGAAAGAGTGTCTCCTCTGCAGAGCAGTCCAGAGAAATACTGCGGCCTGCGAATCAATCAGCGAAGGTCCATGAGCACACGACCAGCAGATGGCTGTATGGGCTGGAAAGCGTACTGCAGCAACAAGCGTGACCACGTTGATCTCTGTCAAGGAACTTCCATAGAGGTTGGACACGAATGCCTCCTTACGAGCCTTGTAAGAGGCTGCTGAAGCTGCGGCCATGGCGAGGGACTGGAGTTTATATCATTTTGGACGTAGGGAGAGCCTTATAAGCGAAGTGGTTTAGCATTCATCAGGGGGGGAATTCGATATGTGAAATGGATGGTGACAGGTGGCAGCACACGTGGTGAAATGACAGACGAAGCCTGGCAATTCATTTCAAATGACACCGGTTTCGACCAGGCAAAAAGGGCGGCCTCTACAAATATCGTTGTAGCATGTGGGTGAAACCGTTCATATACCTGCAATTTTCGATATAGCTCTAGCCCTCCTTCATACAAATTGTGAATCGGCATACAGGCTCTCCTTGCTTATGTCCAGCAGAGTGAGGTACTGCTGCCCTACTGCCCACCGAGATGCCATTGTCTCCAAGACCTTCCTTAGAATATGGTATGCATCTCCCATTTCCCTCAGTCCTGTCTCATGGGCAAGCCATGCGTAAATGCTCGCTCCAAAATAAATACAGTCCCCCACCAAAGGACTCACCGCTGCAGGGTTCGATGTCATGCCCACATGGAGGAGTTGGCTGAACCGGAAGACATCTGCCGCAACCGACTTCATGCCTGCGATGGCAATGGTCTGCATCTCAGTCTCTTCCACGGTTCGGTGGCCACCGTTAGATTCTGTACAAGCAAACGGATCGCAAAGGTGCATGAGACTGCTATAACAGATGGCCAGGGGCGTTCCATACCGCTCTGGCGATCGATGCACGTCGTTAGGAAGTAAATTAGCCAATGCCTGGAGTGTTCGATGTAGCTGGATCGCTTCGGAAAATCGCATGGGTGCATCAAGCAGTCTGTCATTCAGAAGACGGACGAGCCTACCTAGGAGGTGCGTCGCTTGACACGTTCTTGTAAACGCTCCAGCTTTAACGTTCGTAGGCGAGGAGACGTAGAGTGGTTCACTCGTCGTTATCTGTCCCTCGTCCCAGAGGTCATCGTCGGCCGGCAGAGTATCGTAGAGGACAGGGTCGTCGGTAGCCAACGGGTGACCAGAGGAACCGAGATTGACATATCTCAACCAAAGGTAAGCGCCTGATCCTCATGGGAATACCGTTGTACATACCTATCCAAAAGCATTGTTGCCCACCAAGTTCGCTTCATTTCCTCCAGCTCCCCCCAAGCTCCCGTTCTTTTCTTGAGCATTTGAGGAGCATGGCGCCGGTCGTTGAGACCCAGCGCGTGTCCGATTCTAGCGCAGTGTCCAGTACTCAGATACGCTGCCGGATAGATTGCGTGGCCTATCTCGTATGCGGCGACCAAGATATTCGCTTGCAGCAACTGGAGGGACATCAATCCGCTCGATTCGACCATGTTGGCGTAGCCCTTGCTAAGATTGTACAACGGTGAGCGGATACTTTGAGGACCACTTTGAGGTACCTGGATGACGAGCTTCATGGACAAGAGCAGGAGTGCTAGGTCGAGAGTAAGTTCCATTGTGGGATTGGACAGTGTCAACTGCATGCGCTTCTTGGAGACGAATGGGAGCCAGGTATGGATGTTTGCGAAGTATCGGTCGACAATTTCCTGAATGTCCAGGATCGACACTCCCACTGTCGCTGCGACTTCTGGCGGGACAGCGATGTTGGGTCTGGGAATAGTCAGCTGCGCTTCCACAAAGACTTCGGCGTCCAGGAAAAAGGCAGCAGGGAAAGTGGCATTGCTGTCGGTGGCAAAGGCAGCCTCGCCGCCACCGATGCCAGGACTCGCGCTGAAAGAGCGCATCGGTCCATGCCCCCCTTCAGACCGTCGACCTTCGAGGCGGGCTTCCAAGTCGGCTATCTTCTGTCGCATTGCGGCGAAGTCTTCAGAGGTAGGGATGGGGGCGGTCTCCGAGTAATCACAAGGGCGGGACATGCGGATGCACAACGAGCAGCTCGGGAGCAATTTGTCGCATTTTCTCTTTTGTTTTCGACAGGATACGCAGGCTTGAGGGGCTTTATCAGGTTGATCTGCTGCTTCGGCCTCCATAGCGGCGCCGGGCTCTTGCAAGAATCCAGCACAATGAAAAGAAAGCTGGATGTTGAGATCGTTGGCGGTCATGCGGCCGAATGCAAAGCCGTCATCCTGGACGTCGTTTATGGATTGCTTGAGCAGGCCGCAATACCCTCTGTGGCGTATAGTTCGATGTCACCGGGAATATTACTCGCAATACTCGTACATCAGGACGGACGAGATGCGCTCTTTATGTAAGAGCCAAGACGGTCAAATTAGGAAGGAATTCCCAAAATGCCATTGACTATTTTCCGTGCCAGGGAGTTACCTCCGTCAAGCAGCATCTAGATCAGTCGCCAGACTCAAGATCGACCTGACAATCTTCGGTAGTGGCGACAGCGCCTAAAGTACAGCTTTGATAGTCCCCGATATATACACGAAGGTGAAAAATCCCCGCTATGATGTGTACTTCTTTTGCAGGGCCTTGGCTATCGTGGTGAGCTGGATGTTGCTCGTGCCCTCGTAGATGGCCCCAATCTTGCTATCCCTGAACATCTTCTCAGCGATGCCCTCGCGCACGAAACCCATGCCGCCCATCCATTCAACTGCCAATCCGCTGACTCTCCCTGCGACCTGGCTGGCATACAGCTTCGCCATAGCGGCATCGGTAACGAAATCCTCGCCCGCCTCCTTCTTCCGGGCTGCGTTGTAGACCAGGGCGCGGGCCGCACAGATCTCCGTGTAGGCTTGGGCAAGTTGATGTTGCATGCCCTGGAACTCACCGACTAGCTTTCCGAACTGCTTCCGATCGTTCCAAACGTATTTGGCGGCATTTTCCCACGCCCCAAGAGCCAATCCCGTCATCTGAGCGCCGATGCCTATCCGTCCTTCGTTCAGCAGACCGATTGCATACTTGTAGCCCTGACCTTCTTGGCCGAGGAGATTCTCTTTGGGGATTTCGACATCGTCAAAGTTGATGACGCAGGTGCTTGAAGCCCGGATGCCGAGCTTCTTTTCCTTCTTGGCTATGCTAAAGCCTTTCATGTCCTTGGTGACGACGAATGCCGAAATGCCCTTATAACCCGCTTCGGGATTAAGATTGGCGAAAACAAGGAAGAAGTCGGCTTCCATTGAGTTCGTGATCCACATCTTGGAGCCATTGATCTAGTCCTTGTGAGCGAACCCGCGGATGGAAACATCACCACGACCGTCGGTACGGATGGGTGCACATACCTTGTAGCCGCTTGATGTCTTCTCTGCCTTGGTCTTTAATGCAAAGGCGTCGGAGCCTGATGCAGGTTCAGACAAGCAGAATGAGCCGACAGTGTTGGTGGCCAGCTTCGGAAGCCACTCCTTCTTGAATGCTTCGCTACCGTACTTGAGGATGGCGGTCACCACCAATGTATTGTGCACATCGCACAAGACTGAGACGGAAGGGTCTACCCTGGCGATCTCCTCAATCCCCACGATTGCAGACGTGAAATTCATCCCAGCCCCCCCATACTCTTCGGGGATCTCGAAGGCCATGAGGCCTTGCTCGAACATCTGTTCGACGACGGCTGGGTCCATCGCTTCTTTCTCGTCCATATCTCGCACCTTAGGTGCGACCTCTTCACTGGCCCATCTGGAGACAGACTCTGCAAGCATTCTCTCGGTCTCCGAGAAGTGAGTGATGGGTGTCGGAGCTAGGGAACTGGTGTCGACGTCATCGTCTGCATAGCGCCGTCTCGAGGTAGTAGCGAAGGTTCGCTTGCTAATGTCAATTTAGCAGGAGGCCGGTCAAATAGAGAGGAAGGGGCATACGGTAGGAATTTCCGTCGAGGAAGCGACCTCGACGCCGCAGTAAGAGGAGCTATGTATGAGGTGGCTTTGGCGAGGGGTCGTAGCGTTCTCGGTAGGGTCGCCATGTTGTCTGCTGGGAGAAGGTGAGAATGAGCTAGAAAGTCAGGCTCAGGACCGGGACTGATATGTATGTCCAAGTAGAGCTCTCGAGGACTCCAAAGGGAAAGTCTCGGTCAACAAAAATGCAAAACAATGCGTTGCTGTCCTGCGCAGTTGGGTTTTGAAGCGATTCCTCGGTGCTCGGCTCACCATCAGTTCGCCGGACAGGCCGGGCCAGAGGCGGATATCAAAGGATCGGCGACTTCTCGGATCCTATTTACTGACCCCCAGTGCCATTTAATACGCGAATGCTCTTCTGGAGGTCCCCGCTATTTGTGCTGATTTTGCTGTTTATAGGTGGTTCAAGAAAAGCATGTGCGAGCTCTGCGGTGCCCAAAGATCTGGTACATTACGAGTACGGAGTAGCATGTTCTGACCTCGACTCAGCCCAACTGGTCTCACTAGTTATGATCTGCATCCCCCTCAGCCTCCTCGCAGCAAATAGTCGACAAAAGTCGAGAACGTCCAGCTACTCGAGGCGTCTGTGGCTGATGCACTCTGTGGCTTGAGGACTGCCGTGGCGCAGCAGACTCTGACGTTGCTCGCTGCAGGATTCACTCAACCAGCTGCAAGTTGCGACCCTTTGCCGCCCACTTTTGACGCTGTCATCCATTCAACTGGCGACAAACCATGATGCCCAGCATTCAAGTCCAAGTCATGGATATATTAAGAATCTGCGATAGCCGCCCAAGATTGCGACCCTAAGGTTTGTTTCTTTATTTCATCTTCCAGCGTTCCCTCTCTGTGTGGAAAAAAACAAACAAACAATTGTTACCCCTCCCTATTCTCTAACCCTCCAGCACTATCGGAACTTACTTTGCATTGGTCATCATGTCTGCTGGTCACTCTGAGCCGCAGGTGCTCTATAGTGTCAACAACATCTCTGCATTTGCCGTCCAGAATGGAGAGGAACATCTGATCACAACATCAGGCCCTCAGACTTTGTCACTATTGATGGTGCCCACTGCATCTCCATTCGCCGACTTGTCAACCACAGAACCGACCAGCGCGGTGCCTGAAGAAGACTTCTACCTCCACCTCCACCTACCTCCAGAGCTAGATCTGCCTCTGCCTGCGACCACTCAGATCTATCACAAACCTCCCAGCAGTTACCTGATTCCGCGCTGGGACCTGGGACCCGATGCCGGCGCATTCATCCGGCTCCAATTCCCTTCTATAGGCAGCGGGCCGGGAAAGGTGACCCAAGACGAGATAGATACGTTTGAGACCATTCTCGCTCAGTGTACAGCGTTCCTCGAGCGAGTGAAAAGCACACCTCCGGGCTTTGAGCGTTACGACCCTAGCAATTATCGACCTGGAGAGGGCTACATCGGAACGCCGAAGCCTGAAAAAGATCACTCTCAACAACATGGCCAAATTGTGCTTGTCGACGAAGAGAATGGAAGCGTAATTGGCGAGCTGCAAGACAATTACACTGTGGTGGAGGAAGCATCAGTGCGGCCTGGATCGAAGAGTACGTTCTGGGCCTCCTTCTCTCGCTTTCAGCCGATACTGACAAGTTCACTCCAGCCCCTGTCCAGATACAGCTACCTGTCGAAGGGCAGGGTAACCAGATCCGAGTCGATAACGTTTCTGAAGATTATCTTGCCATATCGAAACATCCTGCCTATGCGAAATCAAGAGTGGTGCAGACCTCTGCAACAGCCTCGAGGCTCATTGTGACGAGTTCTACGTACTTGGCCAATAGGCTGTCATCGGGGGCAGATTCATTCCAGAAGAACACCCAGCCTAATCCCAAGCCTATGACATTCTCTCCCGCCACTCACGCGCGCATTCGACAGATCCACACCTTCACGCAGGGCGCTGTCGGTCTCAGTGCGAAGACGGTGGGTCAGTTGGGCAGATATGCGCAGAATTTTGGCGCATCGCTCACGCGAAAGGGGGAGAAGAGCAAAAAAGAAATGGGGAAGGACTACAAACCTGGCATTCTCAACAAATCCATGATTGCTTTCTCTACCATCGCTGATGGCATCGATCAGGCAGGTCGCAACCTATTAGCTTCCAGCTCCGCGGCCGCGACCAATGTCGTGAGCCACAAGTACGGCAAGGAGGCCGGCCTGGTCGCGCAAGGCCTGGCGGGTGGTGTCAAGAATGTGGGCCTTGTTTATATCGACGCGATGGGAGTGTCCCGTCGAGCAGTCATCAAGTCGGTGGCGAAGGGCATGGTGGTCGGTCGGATGCCAAATGGGCAGCAACTCGTGGTTGGCTCAGGTGATGGCGGTGTTGTGCCCGCCGAAGCATATATGCCCGACGAAAAGCAGAACGGTCATTATTCCTCCCCCTATTCGGGCGCGGGCCAGGGAGGTTATGGGGTGGGAAGTTACGGCAATGCGGCCAATGCGCCGCCATCATATCCTTCGGGAGTCGGTGAACCGTTAGGGTCAACGCTGCAGGGACAGAACGTGCGAGAGAAGAGATGAAAGCTGGGGCGATACTTGTATTCAATGTTTCATGAGAAGATTGATGGCAAATGGGCTGGGGCAATTCTTGACGTTCTCGAACACCACTCCGAGGGTGTTTCAAGCTGGATGAAACAGGCCCATGCTCAACTTACAGGCAAATGAGATCATGGCAAGTATGTGCGCGGTCGCGTTCTGCAACCTAACGTTGGTTTTTCTAATTCTTTCGGGGCTGGATTGAACATGGATGGTAGATTGCATGCACGACATCTGCCGGACGCAAGTGGCTGAAACGGAGACAACGGCGTCCTTTGACTCGACTCGACTCGGCTTCGGTTTTGAGTTGACCGCCATTTCGTCACTTTGGGTTGACGCTGGTGCCGCTAAAGTTCACCCAGGCCTTGAGCATTGACATGGAGTGGAAGACAGTCGTCGACGCTGGCTGGCCGGCGTTGATCCTTTAAAGTCGCCCTCTCACCCACGTCGGAATTATCTTTGCTGCACGAGCTAGACTTGCATTACATATGCAAAGTAGCAAAGGCACTACAGGATGCAAATGTTCACATGCGTCGATCTCGAGGCTCATGGCTAGTAATCAGGAGGGGCATCCAAGGGGAACCCGTCCGGGAAACTACCTACTTGTAAGTATGGGGGGGGGGCAACTGGGGGGTTGTAGGTGTGGCGCAACTGCATTGGCCCAAAAATGCGGCCCCAGAAGGGAGTTGTTCTGGCCGCTGTCACCAAAACCCACTAAAGGTCCCCAGTCACCAACGCGTGGTTGGCTGAGCCACTCAGAGTGGCGCGGTGCCTCCCCAGGCAAATCACGAGTCCCGCTGGTGGGCACATGGTCACTGCATTGTGCCTGTCCGTTGCGGCTGCGCGTCAAGAGGGACTCGCGTCTGCAGGTGCACGCGCTGATGGGCTTGAATTTCGCTAGGGGAAATCAAGGTGCTCCTTTCCCAACACCATCATCTCACCCATATCTGCAATAATATGGTGCCTGAATATCCATCCCCTTCTAGCCTTCTAGGCCAAATATTCATCATCTCACAAGTCATAAATAAAGCGGGCGTCGTCAAGTCCTGATGCCGTTCAGCGTTGATGCGATCGTGAGTCGCGTTCGCATTGACCTGAGATTGAGTGGATCTGGCTTGCGGCACCACCCCTATTCTCGGCGTCAATGTCAAGTCAATTGACACAGAAAGGCTTCCCGTATCAAATTCTTTGCCCGAGTTGCCTGAGTTTAATTGCAAGGGAGCACGGCCAGAGTCACATTCACGAGCAGGCGAGCAGGCGCAGGTACAGGCACTGGCACTGAGATGCATGAGATTCTCGACGAGGTACTGGGTATGGCTTCACCGACATGAGCTTGGTCCAAGTGGTTCATGCTTCATGTGGGTGGATTCTCGGAGGGCATAAGTCATCACCACTATAACTGCACTCCGCTCTCCGTATAGGATCTAAAATTACCTCGATATACGAGGGTGCATGAACGGGTCGGCAGAAGAGGAGCATCTTAGTAGATACCACCATAGAGTACGGGGTTTTCGGTGCAAGTAAACAGGCCTAGCAGCCAGGTTGTGCTGTGATTTCACAAGAAATCGCTTGCTGGCTAGCGTTGCCAATTTTCCGGCCACCCTTTTGGGGATTTGCTGGACAAGCGAGGTGTGCCGCTGGCACTCGATTGCTGCGTTGTTCGCCTTCTCACCGGTCAAACCACAACAACTCACAATCTGCTCTGCCGCACCGCAGTCCTCCTACCTAACAACACCACCGTGCTTTTGATTCGGTCCCTAGAAGAAACAAAACAAAAAAAAACACACCTACGACTCTCTCCTTGTCTGCCTCACCGCCAAATCTCATATCTGCTGGCCAGTCACCACAACCCTTCTCGAGCGCCTAACTTGAATTCGCCTTCACCTCACCTCACCTCACTCCCCCCGATTCCGACGGAGTATCTTGCCTGCGATAATGACTGCGGTCCTTCTTGTCCCGTGCCTCACTTCGTTCCGTGTCTGTTGACGCTCGTTCGACAGGCCTTCGTTCATCTTGTTGCTGCAGACGTCGCAGGCTCGGCGTCCGTCCTCGACCCTTCGCCCCCGAGTTTGTTGTCCCTTGGAAACACTCGACGCTAGCTCCCTACTTCACTGGTGCCAACAGTGAATCGCTCATCACAGAAACAATTCGTTCCCTCGACGCTCTTCAAATCGCGCTGTCTTGTTAATATCTCCACATCCGCGCCTCTGAATGAGTTGGAACGGTGTTTCGGTGAGCAAGGCAGTATCTTCAGCTCAGTGAACCGCACTAACCTCCGCGTTCAATTTAGTGTACGACCCTCCGCTTCAGCACGTTCCTGCGTCCCTCAGACAACAGTCCATCAAACTTGACCTTTGACGTGTCCTGATTGTGGTTTTTCAGGGTGTGAGTCCGTGGTTGAGGCCACAACTCTGGGTGGTTGAAGGATGTCGATGGACATGGCTACAGGACAATACCGGCAACACATGTCAGGCACTGCCGCATACTCGCAGCCTGAGAGTCTTCACTACGAACATCAACATGGCGCAGACCCAGAGGGTTATTATATGAATCAGCCTGTAAGTCCACTGCGCCCCTAATTCATTCTTGACGGTCGTCCTCGGGGGTTCATGCTAAATGTCACACTCACCAGTATTATCCCTCACAAGAAGACGACGGTCTGAACTACACCTCTCATGAAGATCACACTCCTGTTACCGCTACCTCGTATGACAACCCCACCACATCGTTACCTTATCATATTCGCAATCAATCTGCGGCCCATGACCAATATGACGGCGCGCCGATCCCTCCTCCGAGGACTTCTTCTCAGCAGCAGGGCTCCCCGCACGCCCCTGTAGCTCCCTCAACCGCCCCGTTGGAAGCAAGAGTGGCTGCAACACGACAGGCGAGACAAAATGCGCCGGATTCGCAGACTGGTCGGATTCAAAATCGTGTCGGAGATTACAATGAAGAAAAACGAGACAGGTCGCGGGATGATACATCAACAGCCGCTGCGTCTGCTGCACGTAGCCGAAGAAAAGGCCCTGCCAGCCCCGACGGTCCACACCGTGCCGCGAGTACACGAGAACGAGGTGCACACACCGTGCCCAGCCAGAGCCGGTCTGAAGCCGCCATGCACTCATCTAACAATGCCGCGACGCTCGCGCGCGAGTACAGCGATGTCATCAACAGAGTGGTCGTGTCTGATCCCCAGGAAGATATCGAAAGAGCGCAAGAAAGAATGGCGGAAGCTCAACCAATGAGCCCAGATGCGCGAAATGTCCCCGAAGTTGACGATGATCTTCTTCCCCCTCCGGGACCGGCTCGTCGCCAAGATTACTCCAAGTCATCTCGTCGAAAGGACGTCCAGTTCGGGGACTACGTGCTTGGACAGACGCTTGGTGAAGGCGAATTTGGCAAGGTGAAACTGGGCTGGAAAAAAGATGGTAGCACTCAAGTGGCCATCAAGCTCATTAGAAGAGAGACGGTGGCCTCTAACCCGACACGCCTGCCCAAAATCTATCGCGAGATTTCCATCTTGCGGGATCTGGCGCATCCCAACATTGTCCGACTCCACGAAATGGTCGAGACAGATCGACATATTGGTATCATTTTGGAATATGCCTCCGGCGGCGAGCTTTTCGACTACATCTTGAATCACCGATATCTCAAAGACCCGGCAGCCAGGAGACTGTTCGCTCAGCTTGTTTCTGGAGTTGGCTACCTTCACAAGAAAGGCATCGTCCACCGCGACCTCAAGTTGGAAAACCTCCTTCTCGACCAGAATCGCAACATTATCATCACAGATTTTGGATTCGCCAACACATTCGATCCAAAAGACGAGCTGTCCGATGAGATTGTGTACAACCTCGGCAACAAAGAGTTTATCAGGAAGTTCAAACTCGATCGACTTGATGCACGCGGGATGAGAAGAGGCGACTTGATGCAGACCAGCTGTGGTAGTCCTTGCTACGCAGCCCCTGAATTAGTAGTTAGTGACTCCCTCTACACGGGCAGGAAGGTTGATGTCTGGAGTTGCGGGGTTATCCTGGTGAGTGTTTGTGCTGTGAGATCCCTCTTTCTGTGATGCTAACGGCCGAGAAGTACGCCATGCTGGCCGGATATCTGCCATTCGATGACGACCCTGCAAATCCTGAAGGCGACAATATCAATCTCCTCTACAAGTACATCACTACCACGCCATTGACGTTCCCGGAATATGTCACCCCGCATGCGCGAGATCTTCTTCGCCGGATTCTAGTTCCAGATCCTCGAAAGCGGGCCGATTTGTTTGAGGTCGCTCGACACAGCTGGCTCAGTGATTATCAGCATGTCGTGTCCGATATGACCAGCAGTACCACTAATGTCAGCGATATTCCGCATGGTACCGTCCGAGCTGGTAGGTTATCCGCTGCAAAAGACAACAGGACATTACTGACACGTGATAGAAGACGAGGAACGACCCGCTGTTAATAGAAGCGCATCCGTACGCGAAGTACCTGTGAAACCTAGTCGTGCTTCTCCTGGCGCTCTTGCACGCTCCCCAGAAGGGCAGTTGCACGAAGGCGATGAAGATTCGACCGGTTCACGGCGAACCCGACATACACTTCAACCGGAATATGTCGCTCCCCAGACTCATACGGTTCGTGGGCAAGGTCCGGCTACAACAGAGCCAGCGGTCAGTCGCACTTTCGAAACAAGTCAAGCTGTTGCTCCCACGCAGTTAATTTCGTTGTCGAAACCGCTACCTCAAGATCCGCCCGTCGGCACTGCGCGAGAACGAGTGCCGACCGCTTCGCAGCGGAAGATGCCACCTGTGCGTCCGGTTCGGGAAATTCCAAGATCAGTATCGGACTCAACCAGCGCTTTTGGCACAGCTCCGGCACCGACAAGCCAATATGTGACTAGACCCAGCACTCAAGGATCAATGGCCTCTGCGAACGGCCCAGTTAACACCAGATCCGACCTCCGTCTTCCCTCGCGCGGATCGTATGGTCAGCCGGTGGCTCCGACGGTCGCGACAACAAACGTCCAGGGTCGGGTTACGCAACCAACCAAGAGCAGTCGAGGTTACAACATTTCTGGTCCTCTGCCACAGTCTGGTGCCCAAAACTCTATTGGACAACCGATGACGACGCCAATGCCACCGCCTAGTTCGCATCAACCACAGAAGACCACTCATCACCGACGATCGAGCACACTGAGTGGGCTCGGAGAGCGACTCTTTGGCAGATCCAATTCGGTGGTGAAGAAAGATGTGGAGCGGCAAAAGAACGGACGGAAGTACCCGCCCACGAGCATGAAAGAGATTCCCTCTGATGCGCAACCTCGTATGTCGACAGATTCGAAGCGATCTTTTTCTTTTGGATTGGGCAAGAAGAGGAGCACGGACATGGAGAACCAGGCAATAGAGAAGCCGGTACGACGATTTTCACTTATTCCTAATTCGATGTCGTTCAAAGGTCTGATGGGGGCCGCAAAGGACGAATATCCATCCAAACCGGGCACCCCGCAAGCTGAGCGTTTTGTTCCACCAGCTTCGAGCCGACCAGCAACCAGCCAGGAACAAATCAACCAACACATTCCCAGCACAGATGGACAGTATGAAGGGTCGAGGGCGGCGAAGTACAACAACTTCTCCCGGCCACCCCAGTCCCAATATCAGGCACCACGAGCCGCCACAACACATGCCACGAATGATGTGTATGGTGGGACTGCTGTTTACGCTCCGCAGGAACAGAGCACGCACCAACGTCAACAGAGTGAGGCAATGGGACAAATGATGACATATACCGAAGGTACGCAACCGGGTGGTCGACCATCAATGCAACAAGGGCGCCAAGGTCGGGGAGTGCTGGTCAAGAACAACCGCAAGTTTACTGAAGCGTACGACCAAGAGCTAGGGCCGACCCATCACAGCGGAAGGTCCGGGGCCGTCAAAAAGGTCCAAGATTTCTTCCGTCGACGTCGAGCTCCGACGGACGGCGGCGATTATCGATGAATGAACCAGCTGCGCCTAGACATGTCGTTTTACCTTTCTACAGAAGAGGGTAAGAAGATTTGGCCGAGAACTTGGTGGATTGGGTCAAAGGGTGGATATCGACTTTTCTTGTAATCAATTAATCATTGGCGGACAACTTTGTCCCCGCCCCCCTGGCCCAAGCTGGGAGCGCATTTGGCGGAGACCTTTGCATTCAACAACCACCATTTTGTCTTCCCTTCCACCCACCAGGGCGAGGGTGGCGGTTGAAGATCGGGGCGAGAGCACGAATGGCATTGGAATTGGAAGGTCATTCTATGTGTCAGTACAAAGAAGTCAGATTCATGTCGTTAGCTGGCGGCGTTCGTTTTTCGCTGGGGAAGAGACGGGGATTCAAGAGGGTCTGACTGTTGAGACCTGCACTGGAGCTCTCAAGGGCCCGCTTGGTCTTGACATTTGGCGGCTTTTGCTTCTTTGCTGGCATGGATTGTTGAAGAAACTCGTGGGATCGGAAAGATGGATACCCCCCTACGTAGCATTGTATGAATGTGTTTTTTAGAAGGAAGGATGCACAAGCCAAACAAGCCCAAGCACAGATCGCAAATCACAAATGCAGAACCTAAGAAAGAGGTTGCTTCGGCATATTGCTCGGTGTATTTGGGCCGGACTGTATCCTCTTTTGCCATATCACCGTCTTCTGCGCCCATGGAATCTCGTCATCTCACATCCGCAAGTCCAAGCTTGTTCAAGTTGGGCCAAGCTTTGTGGGGTTCGTGATGGAGGAGCCACAAGAGCCACCAGAGCTTGTTCCTGGCGAGCTCCATCTTCTTGGCAGCCACCTACTGTGACCTTGTTGCTGTTGTGTGCTTCACCCTTGCCCTTTTCCTCACTAGACGCTCACTTCCTCCCCGCAATATGCAAGTCCACAGTCGACCTTCAACGTCACCCTGCCACCTGCCCGCCTGGAGCCCTGGAAACGGTACCCGCCTGAGAAGAGATGGTTTGTCTACACACATGCAACTGGCATAGAGCTTCCAGAAACAGGGCCTGATTGTCCCCGCGGGGAAATTTCCAACTGGTTGCTCGCCTCTACAGAGGCAAGAGGTTACATGGCGAAAATACAAGGCTCCTGGCCCGTGACGAGGGCGCCGATGATGAGTGCGCCACTGACGAGCGTTCTCAAATGCATCATCTCTCTGGTCATCGTCCTATGCGCAGTCACCGCAGTCCATCTGCTGGTTCCCTCTCAGTGAGTTCCCACCGACCCCAACGCAGTCAACCTTGCTTCGCTTGATAAGACCCTCTGCTCCTCCCCATCCTTTGGACATGCTCGAGGCCACCCTCACTTTTGTCTTCACAGTGTCGGGTCGTTTCTTCAGCACTCGCTGCTTGTCGAGGGAGACTGCAAGATGAGGTCTCCATCTGTGTTTTCTCTCCTCCTTCTTGCTCCTTGCCTTGCGATAGCCCAGTCGTCCACCGCGAGCAGCGTTGCCGCGCAGTTCACTGTCCCAGCAAGTGCTGACGACGGCGTCACCCTTCTCCCCAACGTCGCTGACCCTACTGCGCCCAATGCCCAAGTGAAATGTCCGGGCTATACCGCCTCAAAAGTGAGCACGTCTTCAATTGGACTGGCCGCTCATTTAACCCTGGCCGGAGCTGCCTGCAATGTCTATGGGACCGACGTCCATGATTTGGACCTGAAGGTCGAGTATCAGACTTCGTCCCGGCTCCACGTCAACATTCGGCCCTCCCACATTACTTCACAGAACCAGAGCTGGTATCTTCTGTCGACCGATTATGTCCCTGCTGGCAGCCAGGGTACTGGCTCAATGACCACAAGCGATTTGACATTTTCCTGGGCCAACACTCCCGACACGGGATTTGGATTTAACGTAACTCGCAATAGTACTGGAGATGTCTTGTTTTCGACGACAGGGACAAAACTAGTCTTCGAGAACCAATTCATCGAGCTTGTCACACACCAGCAAGAGAACTATAATCTTTACGGTTTGGGGGAGGTTATTCATGGTTTGAGGCTGGGAAATAACCTCACTCGAACAATTTACGCTGCCGACGTTGGTGACCCAATCGACTCAAACTTATACGGGAGCCATCCGTTCTACCTCCAAACCAAGTACTTCGAGGTCGGCAGCGACAACAGTACAACTCTAGTAATGGAACAGCTCGACACGACTGAAGCTACGAGCAATTACACCTCCTCCACCCATGGTGTGTACTTCCGCAATGCCCACGGAATGGAAGTCCTCCTGGGAGCCAACAATGTGACCTGGAGAACTTTGGGCGGCAGCATCGACTTGTACTTCTTCTCGGGACCGACACAACGGGACGTGACACATCAATATCTGAACGTCATAGGCATGCCGATGCTGCAAAACTATTGGGGGTTTGGCTTCCACCAGTGCAGATGGGGTTATCAAAATTGGTCTGTCACAGAAGACGTCGTCGACAACTATGCACGCTTTGGTATTCCGCTTGAAACAATCTGGAACGATATCGACTACATGTTTCAATACAGAGATTTCGATAACGACCCAGTCCGCTTCAACTACTCTGACGGAAAAGCCTTCCTCCAACGTCTTCACAGCAGAGGCCAGCATTATGTCCCCATCATTGACTCTGCCATCTATGTTCCCGATCCAACAAATGCAAGTGACGCATACCAGCCGTTCAACGACGGCAATGCCACTAATTCATTCCTCCTCAACCCAGATGGATCCCTGTATATTGGCGAGGTCTGGCCTGGTTATACCGTCTTTCCGGACTGGTTCCAAGCATCCGCGAAAGCATGGTGGAAGAATCAGATGGTCACTTGGCACCAAAAACTTCCCGTCGACGGCGCTTGGATTGACATGAGCGAAGTGTCATCGTTTTGTGTGGGAAGCTGTGGCACTGGCAATCTTACTCTAAACCCAGTACACCCACCGTTCAAACTCCCCGGCGAGCCCGGCAATGTTATCTATGATTACCCAGAAGGCTTCAATTTGATCAATGCCACCGAAGCCGCCTCAGCTTCTTCGGCGTCTCAGGCTCAAGCTACTCCAACAACGACAGCCACAGCGACAAGCTCAGCAACATCATCTTCATCGACGACAAGCTACCTGCGCTCGACTCCAACGGCAGGGCAACGCAATATCAACTACCCACCGTACGTGATCAACCACGTCCAAGGAAACCATGATCTGGCGGTGCATGCCGTCTCTCCAAACGCCACGCACCACAACGGCATCCAAGAATATGACGTCCACAATCTTTTTGGCCACCAAATCCTCCAAGCAACCTACGCCGCCCTCCTGGCCGCGATCCCCAACAAGCGACCCTTTGTAATCGGCCGGTCCACATTTCCGGGCTCTGGCACCGTGGCGGGCCATTGGGGCGGTGATAATGCTTCGAAATTTTACTACATGTACTTTTCGATCCCCCAAGCTCTCTCGTTCAGCCTGTTTGGCATCCCGATGTTTGGTGTCGATACCTGCGGGTTTAACGGCAATTCGGATGAAGAACTCTGTAACCGCTGGATGCAACTTTCCGCCTTCTTCCCCTTCTATCGCAATCACAATGTCCTCTCTGCGAACTCCCAAGAGGCGTATGTTTGGGGCAGCGTCATCGACGCCACCAAGATTGCCATGGACGTGCGATTCCAATTATTGCCGTACTTGTACACGTTGTTTTACTATGCGCATACACAGGGAGATACAGTCATGCGTGCCCTTGCGTGGGAGTTCCCCAATGATCCCAGCCTCGCGAACGCAGATAGGCAGTTCTTCCTGGGCCCGTCTATCCTCGTCACCCCGGTCCTGACCCAAGGCGCGATTACCGTAGATGGCGTGTTCCCAGGCCTCGTCGAAGGCACCGACACCTACTACGACTGGTACAACAAGTCGCCCGTCGCGGTGCCCAGCAGAAAGAACACAACCATCGACGCACCCCTGGGTCACATCCCCGTGTTCATCCGAGGCAGCAGCATCCTGGCGACGCAGCAGATGGCCATGACGACGCGCGACGCCCGAAACACGTCCTGGAGCATCATCGTCGCCACGGGCGTGGACGGCACCGCAAGCGGATCTCTATACCTGGACGACGGCGAAAGCCTAGTCCCGAAGGCGACGAAGATGGTCAGCTTGTCGAGCTCGACGTCGCAAAACGGAACACTGAGCCTCAAAGTGAGTGTCTCGGGATCCTACACCAGCCTCGACCTCGCCTTGGCCAACGTCACCTTCTTGGGCGTGCAGAGCCCGCCTTCCTCGGGAGCCGCCGTCACCATCAACGGCCGCGCCGTCGCAAACGCGACGTACAATGCCGCCAGCAAGGTCTTAAGCGTCACTGGCCTGGACAATGCGCTGGGAGGAAAAGCCTGGGGTGGAAACTGGACGCTGACGGTGTGATTTGATTACCTACCTACTTGGCGAGCCATATAGTCACGGAGGAATGCATGAATGAATGAATGAATTGCTGGAGAAAACGGAACAGTGTCACAGTGTCAGTCAGACTGGGATTCAAAAGGTTCAAAAAGTTGAAAGATTCGGAGGCGAACCGAGGGAACCCCGGGGGGAGGGAAGGAAGGACAAGGCTGTGGTTACTAAACCTAAGAAAGATTGTAAAATGATGACCATACTCTACAAGTCAAGAAAATACATAATTATTTAAGAATACTCGTTAAAATAGTATATATCTGGGGTATGTTGTAATATATATACCTCGGTATCTAAGTTGTTCCACGTCCATCGCCCCTTCCTCCTCCTCCTCCTCCTCCTCCTCCTCCTCCTCCTGCTGCTGCCGCTGCTGCCGCTGCTGCCCCGTGCCCCTGCTCTGTTCGCGTTCCGTTGTGCATAGTTTGTCCTTGAAGCCCAAAATCTCGCACGCACCATAGTCTCGACTCTCTAATGTCCTCCTTCCAACCCTTCCCTAAATGCTAGGATAGGACATTCTCTGCCGTCCACGCCGGAACGCTGCTGGTCTCGACACGCACGGGGCTCCAGGGAAGCAAGACAGATGTCGAGATAGATCCCGTCGTTTCCAGAGCGGAGGAGACCCTTCGAACTTCGGATGATTTCTAAATGAGGTCTGACGGCGGTGAATTGAGCTCCAGCGTAGGGTCCTTTTGGTGGTGTATTTCGTCAAAAGGCGAGGCCTGACCTGTGTCGAATGAGGTCCGTATAGTCTCTAAACCACGCCCAGGGCAAACACCAATGATTTCGGATCCGTCTGGAATAACATGGACTGTCTTCAAGCTGCGTATTGGGCTTTGCTGGGCACTGGCTCCGAGGCGGATTCAGGTGTTGTATTTCAGGATAGCGCCTTTGGACAAGAGCCAAGTCGCAAGTGGAAAGGCGACTGCAGTCCGATGCTCCTTTTGCTCATCTGAGCCAGAACCATCACTTTTCTTCCGGCAGTACGAGGTGACCATGGTCCTAATCGTTAAGTTCCCCAGGACGTGTTTGGAATCAGATCCCTTCTAGTTGAAAGAGATGACTTCCAGGTCCAGTGATCCGCGGGATGATCTGGAAGCTGCTCAGTGAGGCCCGGTCGTGGCCGACCATAAGGAATCTCAACGTCCACCCCGTTTGAGGTCTGGCTGCGCCGTGGTCACCTGGGTGGATGCCACGGGTACTTTTGCTGAGCTGCTCCCGTTCTGGCTAACTTGAACTTTCAGCATCTTTTTGAGGCGCCGACAGATATTCTTTGATAGTATCCGCGGGACTTCCTTGGTAAAGGCTTATAGGAGTTCAGGTGGGATGCCCTGAGTCTTTGCAAGCAGGCCCCGTGAAGCTGCTGCGATCCTTTCGGTCACGTCTCGCACTTACAACATCTCGTCGGTCAACCTATTTACCAACGTGCGAGCTTCAGAGGTTACCTCGGTGATTTGGACATTTGATCTACGTAGATTTAACGCGCCGGCTCTGATGTCTCTCCCAAGTCTTCTACATGTCAAATATGATCCTCTCAGTTGCAATAAGAGAGTTTCGGGTCCGACAATAGCCCTGTGGCTGTCAATAACGGTGCCCATAGTGTCAATGGCCGTCTTCTGCGTGCCCAGAACGGCTTTCTGGGTGTCGTCCACGGTGTCTGTCTGCGCAGATTGGCATTTCGTAGCCTCACACATGATCGTGGGCGCCTGGGGTCGACCTTTCTGCGACCAGGAATCCAGCACAAGCCACTGAAACCGGGCGTCAAGGCCGACTGCCAGGCTAAGCGTTCAGTGGAGGGAGAGCCAATAGCTGTTTGCCGGCACCCAGCATCCCTCGGAAAAAAATGCCTTCTGTTGTCAGTCGATTGAGCCTAACGTTCGTCGTTCTCCATGGCAGAGATGCCAGTACAAGGTGGCGCTGTCCGCTAATGCTGATGAAACCAATGTGCATATTTGACGCATGTGCGACTGGACACGAGGCAACCATCTTGTCCTGACAACCGGGGTTTGAAGCCCCCCAGGCAGTCGTCTGCCGCTGTCAAAGCGTCTAGTCGACGAGGCGAGGGCAGTGGCAACGCCAGGGTGTAGGAGGGCATGACGAGATTGGACAGCAAATGTTTCATGTCGTGCGGCTGAGGATGGAAAGGCGAGAAGTTGAAGTTGGGGTTGAGCAGGTTAAGGCAAGGCAAGGTAAGGCAAGGCAAGGCAAGATCCATACCAAGAGCGACTCTCTTCCCTTCTTCCTCAACGGACCCCAGCAGCTCCCACATCTATTCTGACTTTTGCATCATGATATGAGACATTCCCAAAGGAAAGAATACGGGGAATCATGCTCCGACTATCCTAAAGTCTTTTCTCGCATTTCGTATTTGCATTGTGTGCGGCCTCGTATTCCGGTCTTCGACTCTCCAGGCGCTCTTCCCCCTGCGACCACGCTTCTCTTTGCGGCACATCTCTGATTGGTACATGGGCACGGTTGAGGAGTCAATGCCCGTTCCGAGCCCCGTTATGACGGGGCCAGTGGCAAGGTGAGGGACAGGACAGGCAGAGGTTCCAGAGAGGCGCCAACGAGGACGAAGCTCTGGTGGGAAAAGGGTAAGTGGATTAGCACTGGGTGCGGCTCAGGAATGAGAGCATATGGGCAAAGGAAGCCTATGAAGCGAAAGGATACCACAATACTTAGGGGCAAATTTTGACTCTAGAAAGTCCATTTTGGTTTCCGGCTCTGAGTATCCATTTGATCCGAGCTATAAGTAGGTCATTTTTGAGCCTGACTACCTCGTATGGGATCCTGAGCTCAGCTTGATAGCCTTTTGAGTACGCTCGAGTAACGATGCAGGAAGTGATTGCGCAGGGACCGCAACTTGTTCCCCTTTCGCGCAGGAAACATCCTAGTCTTCGGGCTCCATCGTGCTCGAAGCGTCCAGTGCTGCAACCCCTTTCTCGGTCATTGTTGCCAGGAGCGCCGTCGAGGATGCATTTCCGGTCAAACTGCTGCCCGGAAGGAGAGTAGCCTTTGATTCACCAGTGTTGGTATGTGCAGTATTTACAGTGTTTAAACATGCTCCGGCTACAAAAGGGCTCCCTTTGCCTGCCTAGGGTATTCCTCCTGATCAGGTCTCCTATCACCTTCGGATTCGAAGGGCGTTAAGATCGATACCCATCGCGACGTTCTTAAGGACTAATTCAGAGCCAATATTGAGAGACCCAACAGCGACCGTCTTCCAAGAGGATGGTTCATGAGATAACTTCCGTGTATTGGCTGTGCCGCTATTTGCAATATTCGCCACGTCGACAAGAAACCCTACAGAGGGTAGAGTAGCGGAGTAGACAGAGTCTGGGCTGGGTGAGGTTTGTTGGCAGCTCGGGGCCTATTAGGATAATCGAGTTGGTGCTAATGCGCGAATAATACTCGTCAAGGCTTTACGAGACAAGATATAGAGTATGTAAATTATCATCCACCAGGAGAAATACATAGTATCTCGGCCGCAGCGTACGCCCAAGATGAGATGGTCGCAAACACCAGACACAGACGGCATGAGGGATGTCATATCAATAATAGAACGACCGCCATCAACGAAATATGACCGGCTGGGGAATTCTACCGTTTCCTGGCAAGAAGGAGGCTAGAAGATTTGAAGACCCTACAAAAGTGCCTCATAAACAGGCGAAAGAGCCGACAATATGGTGTAGTGAGGTCTTGGTATACGCCGTGTTTTGGCCAACACTCCGAGGTGAATTGGCGACATCTTCGACCATTGGTTCTTGGCATCCAGGCTGCAGCGAGCCTGACTATCACCAACAGAAGACATGGGATCTTTGTAGGTTTCTCCATCCCATATCAGCTACCTTTCCTTCAACGAGCGTGCGAACCACCCACATCTTTGAGCTGCACAACTTAACCTCTGAGCGCGACAAATTCTTGAATCAAATCGGATGGATTTGGGAGCCCCCTCCCTCCGAGCAGACGGGGCCAGGGAGACTCCACTTCGGATTGCGTTCGACAGGTTCAACTACACTCTCAGTAGCAAAGAGAGGGCGCTATTCACGGCTGCGTCCCTAAGTGATGTCCTTGTTCAGGTCAGAGAGATTGACAATCGCCACGCCAAGTCAAGCAAGCTCCGCTTGATCAACCAAAGGCTTGAGCACTTCCTCAACTTCCTACAGCGGTACTCCAGAGCTGTCGACTGCTTGGTTCAGGCTCAGTCTAATCCGTCTGCTTTGATATGGGGGGCTTTGAGAATAGTCTTGGAGGTAAGGCACACCTTGCGTGGGAAAACGTCTGATTCACGATTCGATCCAAGGCGGCAGGATCCTTCTCGGAATACTTTAGAAAGCTCGTTTCCATGATTGAGCGACTTGGAGACTCGTTGTCCGTCTATCGCCAATACGAAGAGCTCTTCGGTGACAATGAGCGATTTAAGACTGCTTTGACCAACGTATACTATCATGTCTTGGTCTTTTTGAAGCAGGCCAAGGATGTCTTTACGTCAAAAGGTTGGACAAATGGCTACCAGCTCTACCAGGACGTTCTGTCACGCTAAACTAGCTATTAGGATTTCGATTATTTGGCAAGGTCTTCTGGCAGTCTTTTGAGAATGAGTTTCAGAGCACCCTAGAGTCTATCTCTCGACACACCAACCAGTTACAAGAAGAGATCTCGCTCGCCCACCGGAAAACAGTTCAAGCCACCTTGGCCAACCAAGTCCGATTGCAAGTGTCTACATGTGAGGCTCTCCGAAGAATCGAGGTAAGTCACGCGACACTAGTCTTGCCTTGAGTTGGAAAAAGAAAAAAAGAAAAAACACGGAAGCAACCTCTCATACATCAATCTCCCTTCCCTATGAGCAAGTCTCCTTCTGAACGTCTTCCCAGGCTCAGAGTTTTCCGAGACAAAGGTTGATGGAGTGGCTCTCTCCGGTTGACATGGAAGAAGTTTTCCTTCGGGAATCTCAACGCCGCTGCGAACCATGCGGTCAATGGCTGCTTGATCAACAACCATACCGTGACTGGTTGGAAACATCCGATCCAAGATTAGTTTGGATCGCAGGCCCTCCAGGTGCTGGAAAAACCGTTCTAAGTGCGTCGATCATTGAATCGGTCCGAAAGGCTATCCTGGCTGATCCTCAAAATATCTGCACCTTTTTCTACTGTGACAAGAAAAACGAAAATAACCAGTCAATTTGTACCGTGCTGGTAAATCTTCTGGCTCAAATTCTGGCTCACCTTGAGGACATACCCGCATTCATCACCGCTGTCCATGAGAATGCCATCCGTTTTGGGCGATTTAAGATGGCAGCTGCCGACATGCCTCTTGCGCTGTTGAAAAGGCTGATTAAGTCGATGAAAAAGGTCTACATTATTATCGATGGCGTGGACGAATTCAAGGACCCGGTCCAAGTCGTTGACACTGCGCAGGAGCTTATCGAATCTTTGCCAAATGTCCAGATCATCCTCCTCAGTCGAGACGACCCTAAGATCAAGACCAGGACGGAACAACATCTCAGGATTACTATGACTCCTGCTGAAACGAGCCATGACATGGCCGAGTTTATCTCCAAAGCAATTAGCCAACTTGAAATTCCCGAGGAAACCTGTCGTCAGGACATCGAGGACCAGATCTTGCGGCGCGCTGCCGGAATGTTTCTTTGGGCGCATCTTATGATCGAATCCCTGAAACTGGCAACCTCATCTCGAGAAATAGCGGATATTCTAAGCTACATGCCCACAGGTCTTGAAGTGATGTATGGTGCCATCCTCGAGAAGCTGGCACGAGGACCAGCCGGACGACAAGCCCTTGCAAAAAAGATCCTACTCTGGACTCGTCTGTCAGCTCGGGATCTGCATTGGAACGAACTCGAATCCGCTGCAGCAGTGGAGATGTAGCCAGCTGGAATGCTTGAGCTCAACCTACCCTTCAAATCGTCAGCTTTGGAACTTTGCAGTCCATTAGTGGAGTATCGTGCCGAGCAAGATATTTTTCGCTTGATACATGTTTCAGTTGGCGAATTTCTCAGTAGTTCTCACTTTCATGACCAGGTGGACGATGCAATCCTGCCATTTTTGATTTCTGAAGCAGATGGGCACCAAGAGCTGGCCAGGACTTGCCTGCGGTATCTCTCTCACGTTGCCTGTCAGGTTGTGATTGATCCTGCCAGGTTTCCGCTGTTGGATTACGCGGTTCTTTTCTGGTGCCATCACTATACCAAGTCGACTTTCGACCGTGGCCTTGAGCGCGAGGTGACCGACTTTCTGTCTTCGAAGCCGCGGCGGCAGTTTTGGATCTTGCAGCTACTTTTCCTCCAATCATCTATGTTTCCACTTCAGCGCCTGATGAAGATGCAGAGGTCCCTGGCAGAATGGATTGCTCGAAACACAGAGAACGGATTTGACATGAGCCTGATTGATTGGATGCAAGACGTCCCAGAGATCTTGATCCGAGGTCAAGTGCCGTTAGCATCGTCAAATTTCGACTGTACATCTCAAAACTACAAGATTCCGCCAATAAGTTACTTTGACAAGATGATGGTCATCCGCGACCTTGTTCGAGAATTTACAATGAGTGGGAGACTGACAGATGGGGAACAATGGCTCGCTGAAGGTCTTGAGAATCAAAGAAATATCCTGGGACAAGAGCACCTCTCGACGGCATGGTTTATGAACAGTCTGGGCTTACTGTATGACCAACAGCAACGAGTGGAACTCTCAGCACGCACTCAAGAGCAAGCGCTCGCAATTCAATCGTTACGTCTTGGACCTGATCACGAGGAGACAAGATGGACTGTCAATGAACTCGGCCGAATCTACCGTCACCTTCACCAATATGGCCTGGCCGAGGACATGCATTTATGTTCACTCCAGGTCCTCCAAAACCAGTACGCGTCGGACAATCTCGAAACTGCCTGGACTTTGAATACCTTGGCGCGGACATATCGCAAGCAAGGACGATACAATGAAGCTCTAGGGCTCCATGAAGAAGCCATCAAAATCCAGACGGCAAAGCTCGGTAGGGACCATCCACATACGCTTTGGGCGATCACAGACGTGGCGCGTTGCTATCATGACCAAGGTCTGCTGCAGAAATCTGCAGATACGCACCAAGACGCGCTTTCTCGACGAGAACGCGTCCTTGGGTCGAACCATCCAGACACCCTCTGGACTATGAATGATTTGGCCATTGTCCTGGGAGAAATAGGAGACACCGATGCAGCGCGTCGTCTGCATCAAAGAGCCTGGACTGGTCAAAAAGCCCTGCTGGGTGAAAACCATCCCCACTCTCTGTGGACCAGCGGGGCGCTCAGGAAGCTGAGTTACTGAATTACGGACAGGCAATGGTTTAAGTGGAGCAGAATGACCTATATCCGCAAGATGTTATCGATTTCAACGACGGTATGTTCGTGCACAAATTTCTCTTTGTATCCGCCACCTTATCTCCGGTCGCTTTGCTCAAGCACTCAGGACTGCGCCGTCCCATTGCTATCCTTTCTGGTGCTCATGGAAGCCTATCCTATCCGAATTGCTGACAATGCACTGTTTCGCCCACGTCATACTGGGTACTATGAGGGTGGTCGTCCCACTTCTAGCCTTGAAGGAGGGACTCGGATTTTGTTCCTTCGATTCAGTCTCCACGGCCGAACCTGGATAAACGGTTGCCGATTAGGACCAGGTGTCAAGACCCGGGATTAGTCAAGGTTGAATTGTCGAGAGGCCCTGTCCTTCTTGACGTTGTCATTGACTTTCCCGGGGCGCCGGGCCGCCCTGTGGGGAGGGGGGATTTAAAAGAGGGGGAAAAAAAGTTAAATTGAATGAGTTGAGATGGTCCTGGTTCGAGAGATTAGTTGGGACAGGCGGAGTTTCACGTACGATCCTGAGAGAGGTACTCTGTAGATCGCCATCGAGATGCTGAAATTGGGTTGTGAAGCCCCAACGCACGTGATCGCGAGGCTGTGATTGATGATACAACCGCAGGAGAGGTGAATGGATGCCTGTCGCAGCCTGATTGCGGCAGAATTGTTCCTGTGCTGTCCCTGTCTCGCCCTTTGAAACAGTGGTTCCTAGTTCTCTTCGTCTGTACTCTTGCACTCGGAACTATGTCTTTCACGGCCCTTGTTCAAAAACGGCTTCTACTTTCAGATGAAGCCTCCACTTCCACCCCAGACCAAGTAGACGCAAGCCTCTCTGTCGACAGCCAGGCCTCGCTAGTGGCACTGGCTACGCAACACGATCTCTGGCTCTTCAGTGGCGGCGTGGCTAGAAATCCGTCAGGCTTAGTGGTCAGGGTTGCGCGGGGAGCCACGAATACGGTAAACGTTTCTCGGCTGGCTGTGCCGCTCGGAAAGGGTCCTGCTCAGGATCCGGACGATGCTTCGACTGCCGCAGGCTGGCTCCCTGGGCAAAAGGTTGCTGCAAAACATTTGTTGCGGGGCAATGGCGTGGAATTTTCCAAGAAGTTGGGCTCAATGGCAAAAGAGATACGCATCCTTGGACAACAGAAGCTCCGTCGTCACGACAACCTTGTCAACTTGATTGGCATTGATTGGGAAGGGACACACACGGATGATCCGGAAAGCAAGACTCGATGGCCTCTCCTATTGATGGAGTATGCTGACTGTGGTTCGCTTACCGATTTCTTTACCCTCGATATCGATCTCAACTGGAACATCATGCGTGATATCGCATATGATGTCGCATCAGGTCTAGAGGCCTTGGATGACGCTGGTGTGACACATGGGGACCTTACCTTCTCCAATGTCTTGATATTTCGAATGGGAGAAAACACCTTTCAAGCGAAATTGTGCGATTTCGGCTTCGCAATGATTAACACGGACTATGATGATTACGCCGTCCGACAACCAGGATTCACCCCTCCTTGGGACGCACCAGAATCTTCTCAAAGCATTGACCTAGACAACTTGTACAAGGTCGATATCTACGGCTACGGCCTCCTCGTCTCGCGAGTGTTCCTCCACGGCGGAGATCCATTTGAATTCAGATATCAATCTGACCGAGTTCGCGAAGGGAACTCTAAAGCCGCCTGCATCAAAATTTGGAAGACTACTGACATTGTCGTCGACATTGCGAAGGATGCGGTCCGGCGTTACCCAGGTCTAGAGTATGCAAGGGATCAACTCAGGGTCCTAGAAGACATTTTTGATCTCACCCTCAGGACTGATCCTGAACTCCGTGCTAAGGAATATGCAGAGATCAAGATATTGCTGAAACCAGAGCTCGCAGATGAATACTCACGCCAAAGGTCAGGAAAGCACTCTGATCCGATCTCACCGGAGAAATCATGGTCATGTTGCTGACATCCCCAACACAGAGAGCACTTCACTTGGGAGACGATTTCTTCAGAGACTGTAGAGCCTTTATTTTCAGGACTTGCGATCAATAAAATCCCGGAGGTACGAAGAGTCCTTCACCCTTTTGTGCAGAAAGAATTCTCACGATTACCGATGTATGAAGATCGAGAAATGTTGGTCTCAGCTATTACCACGAAACATCGCCTGCGAAATCGTCAACGACTTGCATCGCATGTCTTCTACTGGAACGTCAAGGGCGACACCAGATCCCGATATTCAGGCAGTTGCTGCTGCCGCCGCATATCAGCTAGCACTCTTTTACATTCAGGGTCTGGGTTGCGACGCGTCTTATTCTGAAGCGTTTAAGTGGCTCGACTTCAGTGCTCGCACCGGCAATCCCAGGGCGGGACGAGATTTATATCGCCTCTCTGCAGCAATGGGTATTCCAATTCCCGCGGACTTAATGGAAATGGTGCGAGAATGGACTTTGAGCAACGCGATCATAGGAATGGAGCAATCTTGCGAAGACCTTCTGGTCCTGGACGCAGAACTGGCTTCGTCAGTAGATCAGCAAGCTCGAAAAATCTATGGAGGGCTGGGCATTGACATCTTTACACCAGAAATCCGGGAGTCATATTGCCTAGACGATCCAGAGATGTTCGTCTCTCTCATTAATTCGGCGAATGAGTTGATCCCCTTCAAAGACATCGATGGAGAAGGGCTGACCTGGCTGCACTACGGAGCAAGCCTTGGTTCTTTGGAAGTAGTGGAACGCTTGATGGAAATGTCGTTGGACGATATTAACTGCACGACAAGTAGCGGTTCTTGGACACCTCTCTGGATGTCTTGTGCGGCGGGAAATACGGATGTGGTCCTATTTCTACTCAGAAATGGGGCAGACCCCCGGATGCCGTCTGCGACTGGTCAGACATGTCTCCATCACCTTCAAGCCTTCCCGCATGGCGATATCGAGAAGATTGCTACCGCACTATTAAAAGCAGAGGCAGACATTGAAGCAAAAGATCATGACCAACACAACACGCCGCTTCATTATGCTTGTCTCCGAGCCAGAGGACCTGCGGACACCGTTGCGATCCAAGTTTTGCTCAGATACGGGGCGGACCCTTGTAGTGTTGCACGCGACGGTCGTTCGCCCATCGACATTGCCGCAATGCGTTTACGTCCTGATCTTCTCCACGCTCTGCTGCAGTCACCCAAATTCTCTGGAGCAGAAGGTGCTTTACGCAAATCCCAGATCAACGCTCAGGCCTTAAGCGCATTGATCATGCAACTAAAAGCGCAGCGTCTCCGTTACGGAGGATTACAATTTGAAGACCACTTGCAGAAAGTCTTAAACATCCTTATTTCAACACCAACGCTGGCAGCGTACGTCAAAGCACACGCGAGAGGACATCACCCGCTCCAAGACGCTTGCCTCTGGGGCTCGGCAGATATGATCGAACCTCTACTTTCCCATCTTGATATTGAGGTTAACCCAGCATTTCGTGAAGGCCATTCTTACAGAGTCGGTATGGTACCCCTATTTGACGCCATTCGGACAAGGGATATGACCCTCTTCAGAGCCTTTTTGTCTGCTGGTGCGGATATAACGGCAAGGGACGAACAGAACAGAAATGTCCTCCATATTGTCGCAGAGTTCATGCCTAGCCTCACCGAGGAGACCATCACACGGCTGAGTGACCTCGGAAGCGACCTGAGCGATCTAGTCAATTCGGGCGCCACGGATACTGGCTTCACACCCTTCGATATGGCTGTGCAGAGCGAACATTTTGACTGCGCCCGCGTTTTGTTCAAATACGGCGCAAAATATGACAACTTCACTCGCCCGGGCATGGCCGGCGAGTTCTACAATAGTTTCCAATACGCGGCTGGTTCACAAACACAGTTGAGCTTCCTCCTTTGCTTGGAGGGAACTCCAAAAAATCATAGTCTGGTAGTCTGTGACAACGGGTTCACTTTATTTCACTTGGCAGCGGCTAGTTTTGACAATGGTAAGTAAATCCTAGGATTTGCCGCTGGGGAACAGGACAGTTTCTTCCGCGAGAGCTGTTGGCAGATAACCCGAGAATTACTGTCGGGGTTCCAGGAAGCGCTGATTGTCGATTTTGAACAGCACTGCTCGAGACCGACCCTTCTTCGGCCGATATCACGACGTTTCTGCTTCGCGATACTGCCACCGTAAAAGACGCAAATCAGGTCTGCCATCAAGGGTCGACCCCTCTCCACGTAGCTGCTTACTTTGGGAACACTGCCGTCGCGCGGATGCTGTTGGATCAGGCTGGTGCGGACGTGAATGCGAGAAGCCGAACAGGGGCGACTCCGTTCGATCATCTCATTGCTCGGGATCGGGGCCAAGGAACCGACCAGGACGAGATAAGACGAGTAGACGACCTTGAGAAGCGGACATGGAAAAGAAGAACAGAGGAGATGCGGGATCTTCTTCGGAGCTACGGTGGCTTGGGAGGACGTGAGTTGGAGAGCGAAAGGGCTGAGCAGAGGTCGTCGACAACAGAGGTTTGACCACGCCGTTCATACTTCGTTGATGCACACAAGCCGGGAATTCTTGAGCATGACTGGTTCTCGATCTGGCCACTTACCCGCCACAATGACACTTTTCCAAATTGTAAATCACCTTCTCGACAAACATTCTCAAGGAGACACCGCCTCTCTCGTCATCGCCGCTTGCGACGGCAGTGGCTGTCACTGTATCGACACCTGTCTTGGCTTCCCGACCTTTTTGATCCCCTGGGAGCAGTTGAGGCTCCTGGCAATCCAAACAGGACAAGACAGCCTCCAAACAAAACTCGCCCACCTGGTGAGGCAGATTCTTTTGCGCCCTTTGGAGCAGACGTTGGGCAGTCTTGAGAGGCGTGGACGACTTGGGATAGAACGAATGCAGCGGCTGCCACAGCCCGATTTCGAGCAGCACTAGGCCCAGCGAGTAGACGTCATGCCTCCGCTCGAAGGACGGCCGACCTTGAAGGTCATTCGATTCGTCTCGCAGCTCCGGATGCTTGTAAATGTCGAATTCGCCACCCTGCATATCCAGAGACAACTGCCCATCGGTGTCGGGCCGGCTAACTTCGAATCCACCAATATGAGGTTCGGTAACTGAGAAGGTGTCGGTGAAGCGCTTGCAGAAGAAGAGGACGTTCCCACTGTGGAAGCTCTTATGCAGCCAGCCCGCGCTGTGCAGTTCCCACAGTGACACCGCAAGGCTTTGGGCAAGTTTGATGCGCTGGCTTAGAGTCGGCAACACGGCTGGGCCTCCCCATGGACTAGCGTCGGACAGATATGAGTGCAGCGACAGTGGTTTCTTGCTCACGTCGGTCTGACGAGGAATTTCAAACAAAAAGCTGAACCTTTTCAGTTCCAAATGCTGGACAATCCCCACACAGTGCAACGCCCTTAGGGAGCTAGGTTTATTTTCGATGCTCAAGTCCAACGCGAGCTTGAACGCTTGATCTTGAGCTTCGCGTTGTTTTTGGATGGTGTTGACTTGGTCATAGGATCTTGACTCCACAAGCACCCAGGCTTCTTCGCAACGTCATGCAACGTTAGCAAACAAGCCTCATCAGGATTGCCATGGCTCCCAGAGAGGAGGGGTGGGGTGATAGCATACCCTTTTTCTCTCCCTGCATTTTCTTGTCAAGAAAACGCGCAAACGAACGACGCTCTGTGTCTGAAGATCCGCGTTTGAAGTCGATACTTTCTGGCGGATGAAGCAATCTTTCAATATCTCTAGTTATGTCGTTCTCATTGTTGTACTGCCGTTTCAGAGACGCTCTTTTTGACATTGATGAGTATGACTGGGTCGTCTGCATGTGATCCAACCTGCTTAGCTCGGGAGAATCAAGGGAGAATTGATTGATGAGTTTAGAGGAAGCGATGAGATCGGGCAATTGAGAATATGGCTTGATTTTCGCCACCTCTCCTTTGGCTTGCTGGAGCCGTTGCAACAGAAAACCCAGCTGTGCGCGATCGGATACGCTCCAGCCACTGATACGGTAGAAGACGTCTTGCCCGAGTTTCGGTGGCTTCATTTCCTCAGACGGTGCCGTAGAGCTGAAAATGTTTAGGCCTGGTAAGCGTGATAGAGAATTTGGATTTTGCGATATACCCGCGGAGGGTCCTTGGCTATTGTTTCCCGATGGAGCGGATGTCACTCGGTATCGCTCGAGGATGACCCCGAGATTTTCTGCCAGCAGCGATATCTCTGAAAGATGATGATAAGCGAGGTGACCGTAAGGTACGAGTGGAATGGCACTCTCGAATTTTGGAAATGTTCCCAGCTGTCTTTCCTCGAGTCGCTCGTTCTGGGCAACCAAAGAACCCCAGGCTTTCAGCCAAGCGAACTCGTATTGGAGGGCAAATAACAAGTCTAGGACATCCTGAGTCGCTAGAGACGCTTCAACTCTCGTCGTCATAACGTCTTGCGCACCATCGACCAGAAGTTTGATCTCGTTGCGTATCAGCCAGTACTCGCTTCCAGGCGAGTCGGTCAACTTTGCGATTCGAGAATGATCTGCATGTACAGGGATCCGGCGTTCGTTTGACCAATCTAGACACGCGGACTCTCTGGGTACCGCGAACGCAGGCGGACCAGTCCTGGCCCATCTGGACTCGGGGTCATTTGGATCGACTAATTCTGGCGTGTTGGTTGCGTGAGTCTCGAAGCACGTAACAACATGAAAGTCTTGGCATATATGCGGGAACGACTGATTCAGCGACACAAGCAACGAGGATCCAGGGCAAAGGTCTCTGACCAAATCCGCAGGAGGCCTGTCACCGATTATTTTGACCAGGGCTGGATTGTTCAAGCCACGATGTGGTGCCCCGAAGAAGACAATGCCGCAAACAGACCGATAGAAACTGGGCATCGCATTGGTGAAAGACATTGACTCGACTATTGCCTGGATTAAATCTTCGTAAGCCATTGCACGAGGGTTGGGCACTGGAGACTCTACGGACCTGCTTGATGACGATGCAGCCCAAGCTATGTCCGATTAGAATTAAAGGTGTCCGTCCCTAAGGGCATCGATAATTAGTAGTCGGATATCAGGAACCAGGAAAAGACAAACTCAATACCCCACTGGTCTCTGTTAATCTTGCCATGGTCCTCATAAAGCCCTCCGTATAGTCCCACAGACTGGCTCGAGACTGGCTCTTATATAGTTTCGAGGGATATCCGTAGATGAAAATTCGCACCCCCGGCAATTCTTGAGGTAGATAATCTCGAAGCCACATAGAGCCTTGGTCATTTGCCCAGGAATCAAAGGCACGACCAGCGAGGCCCGTAATAGCCACAATGCTAAATTGCCAGGGTTCAGCAGTTGTGCTTTCTAGAAGCCACATTTTTGAGACCGAGAAGAGGTAGAAAGGGACAAATCACACTCACTCTGTCTTAAGGTCCTGTGCCTCCACATGATTGAGCGGAGTGAGACCGTACAAATCTTTGTCCCACTCAAAAGTTGATATGCATCTTCGCTTCTCGTCTGCAAACGAAGGTGAGCTGCTAAAAGTCACTGTGGCTATTTTGGACGTCCAGTTGGCCAGCGGATCAGGTGCGAGTGATATATGGAGGATCAAAGCCGCATCTTCCTCTAAAAATAATGAGACCAAGCCATTTTGATCTAGATTTGGCGGCAAGGATGAAAGCCTGATGGTGAAGAATTCGCGCACACTAGAAGACATGGTCACCCCCGTAATAGCAGAAAGCGAGTTTCATTGCGCATATACATGGATCGTAGAGCACAAAGAGGAAGATGACGGATCGAAAGAGAGCGTAAGGCTGTTCAGTGTTGGGGTGATTGCACAATGCCAAGGCCTGATGCAGTGGCGGCGCTGGCTACCAGAATGCATAGCGGCGAATCTTGACCTCTCCGAGATCTATTTCCGTTTCCAGACCTGAGCATCCCGCTATTCGACCTGAGTCATGACTATTATGCTGTTGTACGTGGAGAGGGTGCTTGGTGGAATGGAATAATGTCTATGACTTTGGTGAGATCGATTGCCTGACCAACTAAGAACGCCGACGTATGGCTAGTCGGCATGGAACTATCAAGAACTGCGTGGAGGTCTAACTCTACCTACGATACGCTCAATTGGGCTATTTCCTCATACAAACCGACCATCAAAGCGCTCGCCGACGCCCGCAGACAGCAGTCGACACGTCGACGAGATCGCACGGCAAAACCTCATCTGCTAATGGTGTCGATGCCCACGACGCCCAGCGAAAGAGCACTTTCTGGCGTGGCGGACAGTTCTACCATCCAAAAAAAAAACCCCCCACCAGTACCACCACCCTTTCTCACGAGTCGTTGGCCATCTCTGTTGCTCGATCGGCGCTGGAGAGCTTGGCGCGTACTGAAATGGTGCGTTTCGCCTGCTTTGGGACTTCGGATGCTCTGGACGCGTCCATCAGCTGTCTAGTGTTGCAACACGGCCCGTCTAACACTGCGACAGTTGACCCGCTGAGTGTGCAGCGGAGATTGGATACGAATCTCGGTTAAGCGTCGATTCCCTATCTGTCGTTGGGTGTGACAGTGGAGAATCATGCAACACGGTCGACGGACATGATCCATTGGCGAGTGGGTTTCACGCAGCGGAGTTTGGCCACGTTGTGGCGGCCATGTGGCCATCCAAGAGCAACTACAGGGCGATCTTACGGGACGAGAAACAGCCCGCAGTGTAGCAGAAGCAGTCTATGATACGATACTACAAATTCGGTCGAGGCTATGGAGAGTTCCACTTAGCTGGGCAGCCTACATTCACATGAGGAGGTCAACGATGATTTTACGTTACAGTAACCTTTGACATCAGCCCGAGATAGAATATAGGGAATATCTTCCATTGGGAGATGAGTTCACGACCAACAAGGGCAAGACGACTTACATGTACTGTTATGGGTGAGTTGTACATTGCCGCGCCTCTAATCTTAGATTGGCTCGCTAGCCGCGCGCCAACGCCTACAAACTATATATAGCATGTTGCAACTCGTGCGGAGAGTACGAGGTACAGGGGTCGAGGGTGCTCGGTATCTGAAACGATGATGGGAGCAAGGCGTTTAAGAGTTCCACAACCTGAGATCTGAGATTCGACACACATAAAGGGTAGACGTCTTCCAGACCAGCCGCCCACAAGTATTCACTGAATGTTCACTCATATGGAGCTCAAGGCAACGCTGAGAGTCCTCATCTAATCCGCTGGAAGCTAGACCATTGCATCTGCCATGCCTTCTAAGCTATTCTTCCAACCTCAACTCACGGTTCCATCTCAGGAGAAGGGAAGAAGGGGCTCTTGGCGTGAAAAGTTGAGATGGTCCTCCAGGTCTAGGGAATCATCCCGAAACCGACCTGAACGAGAACAACACCTTGACTTGGAGTCGTCAGAAAGGTTTGTGTAGTCAACGGCTTCCACAGCACAAATGACCTGACATTGGTAGCCATGTTGCTGCGTCCGGCCACAATGAGAATGCGCCTACCCTCGTGGCGTCCAACCCGCCAATCTCATCAAGGATACCCCGCGCCGAAATTCGAAATACTATCATTCAGGACGACAAGGCTACAGCTAGATCTACAGATCTGTGGAGCGCCGCATACCTCGAGGCACTCTACAGTTTTGGGAACGAAGTGAAGAGCGTGATCTTGAAGGGCGAGAAGATTGAGGCACTCCTAACAAGCGTGCAACAGACCAACAAAGAACTTGCAGGTGATTCACTGTTCTGGCGAGGGCTGCAGAGATTGCAAGCGCCGCTGAAGAACTTCAAATTGGCCTTGGACCTGGCCAGTCCTCTTGCGAGTGTCCAGCCTACTGCATCAACGGCCATTGGAGTTGTGAGCTGTGTGACTGCAGTGAGTAACCCATTCAGCAGCCGGTGCGAGATTCCAAGACGTGAAGTTAATCAACTGAAACAGATTGCTATTACCATATGTGGTGCTGAGGACTCGCTGAATACTCAGATCATCAGCATGCTGGAACACGTCGCGATTATCGACGATTGTGACACCCTCGGTCAGAAGTTAGACGCTGAGAACGGTATTCATAAGGTACTTTGACATCTGGATTGGCATAGACGATGCTTTTCGAGTTCTGATCAAGTTCTCAGGCCCTCGTTCCAGTGTATAAAGATCTCTTGAACTTTTACATTGCCGCACTGGACATATTGACCAGCAAGGCTTTTGTGCTTGCACTAGTTTGTGACCAGCTCAGCCAGCGCCTACCGACAATTGTCTCAGACTTTGTCAAGCACGCCGCTCTTCTGCGTGACAGGGTCGGGAATGCAACATTGGAGCTTGTCACGGATATCAAGAAGCTGCTCCAAGACAATAAGAGTGAGTTTGCCCGCAGAAGAGAAGTCCCGCTTGAGCAAAAAGCTAACGCGCCCGCCAGTCCAAAAGCTCCTGGGCGTCAACAAAGACAAACAACGGAGTGAGTTCCACTCTGAGCTTCGTGCAATTCGAGCCAGTGACGCTTGCAAATGGATACTGGCGGATCCCAAGTTCATCGAATGGTACAATGCTCCAACTTCGGGCCAATTGGTCGTTCTTGGCCACATGGGTTGCGGCAAAACCGTCATTACAGCACACGTCATTGAGGAGCTGATCCGCCGAAACAAACACAAATTACCTCGTCCTGTTATGTGCTACCACTACTGCGGAAACGACGAAAGAGGAAAGGCACTCTACATCTACTCGAGCCTGCTCCTTCAATTGCTCGATCAGCAAGAAGGCCTCAAGGTCGAGTTCGACAGGTGGTACGACAGGACCAAGCAATCAGAACACTTGGATCCGGAACAGTGTTCCGCGGACCTGGGAAAGTTCTTGTCTGCCTGTGTCGAGAATCTCGACAGAGAACTGTTTGTCGTCATTGATGCTCTGGACGAGTGTGACAGTGATTCACGGGACGAGTTGGTCATGCTGCTCGACAGCCTGTCAAACAAGACGCAGAGACTGAAAGTCTTTCTCTCGTCCCGGCCTCAGAGAGGCATCGAAGAATCTCTACAGGGAGCCACACATATTCGCTGGAGTCCTAGTCGAGAGCGTGATGCAATCATCGTAGGACACACTGTAAAGAGGTATCTCAAGAAACTCCCTCCGGACATTCAGTCCCTTGTGACCCAAACGCTCTCCGAATCGGCACAGGGGAGCGCAATCTGGGTCAAACTCACGATCCAACTTATCCAGAAGCGCAAGATAGAAGCCATCGGCCCAATGAAAAGTTTCTTGGCAGATATTCCTTCTCCAGCGGAGCTCTCGCAACTATACGGCAAATTGTTTGCTCACGCAACTGAAAACGATGCTGCCAATGCGCAAGTCGCCACGAGCGCACTGCAGATTCTAGCAGTCGCTCGAAGACCCCTCAGCATACTGGAATTGGGTTGGGCTGTAGCATTGAGCGATCCTCGCGCAGATATCCGGACCTTGGTGCAGCTCGAGGCCTGTGTGGATAAAAGGAGAGTGTTGAACCTGCTGCAGCCCTTCTTATCTCAGGTTGACTTTGAGGATGACAGAAAACGACAGGTTAGACTTGTGCATCAATCCTTGAAGGAGCTGGTTCTGCGAGATGCTCCTTCTCATTGGGCCCGGTCGCAAACCACTGAGAGGGAGTCGCAGACCGATAAGCAACGCTTCCACCTGCGACAGTCCAAACTGGAAGCAAATCTGCTACGCGTATGCGTCAAATATCTTCTCTTTGATGAATTTGATGAGAACAACCTTTTCTCCGACGAACAAGAAACAATACAGAGCCTCGAGGAGATGCCCGGGTTCGCATCATTTGACCTTTTCAGTGATGATATCCAGCAACCTGTCCCTTCTAAGGCCAGTCTAATTCTCGAAGACGAGGAAGAGGCCAAAGAGGCCAAAGAGATCTATTACGACCCTGCAGAACGTGGTTTCGGAGAATTTTATGTCTACGCATCTTGCTTCTGGCTAGATCACTTCAAAGTGGGTAGACCAGAACTTTTGCCATACATTTCGGATATCGTTAAGCTCTGCAATGCGAGCTCGAAAAGGCTACAAAACTGGATTGGGCAGATGTGCCGCCCGGACTGCACGGTCACGCCAAAATTCGGTTATGACAGCCTCTCCCAGGATCCGCTCACTGTTGTGTCCTTGCATGGGCCCGCGATCGCACTAAAAACGCTCCTGGAAGACGACAAGGTTGACTTGGGAAGCAAGGAATTTCTTGTCGACTCTGTCAAGCAAGCCGTCAAGCAAATCATCCAGTGGGGTGATATCTCCCGGCTATCCATCCTCTTTCGCGATACTCGAGTTGGCCCAGAGATTCGAAACATCGGGATCTTTCACCAGATCATGACGCAGTGGGCTTCCTCGGACAAGGAATCGAGACCATGGCCAGGCTCCTTTGATCTTGTATTCGACATTTGCGATGATGTCTTGATCAGGGGGAAATGGGGCAACGAACTCTTGTGTCTGGCCGTGAGTTGTGGTTGTCTCCCAATGGTCAAAAGACTCTTTGAAGAGGCGGCCCGGAAACCAGCCATGAGAAACGAAATTCTGCGAGATGTACAACGAGACATTAGGCCTCCGGATTATCACCAGTCTGTTGGCGAAGCGGTCTGGCACAACCACATCGAAGTCCTTCGTTACCTGCTGCAACAAGAAGGCATAGAGGTCCATCTTCGGCATCGCGACTCTGATGGATACAACGTCATCCATAGGGCAGCGCGCTGGTGCAACCCCGAGGTAGTGTCTCTCTTAATTTCACACTTCCCGGAAGGTGTAAACCAACGCAACAAGCATGGCGACACACCGTTACACCTGGTGGTTTTTGGGGCCCAGGGGATGGATGGACGGCTAGAGTCAGCGAAGATCTTGTTGATGGAGGGCCATGCGAATGTGAGAGGAGGGCACACGGATGAGCCTAGCAGCTGGGGAGAACCACTTCGAATGGCTGCAAGGTACGGTGACGTAGCGATGTGCCGTGTTTTAGTGGAAGTTGGCGGTGCTAACCCTCGAAGTGTACTGAGAGTCGAAGATGAGCGCCCCGAGTTGATGGATCCTGTGGATTTCAAGGAACTGGCACCCGACGTTTTGGAAACTTTGTGCTCGCTTGCCGGTATGGATCGCTAGGTGGGCATCTCAGTAACAGAAGTACAAAATCTGAACAATGGTGCGGTTGAGGCAACTGGTAGTTTATCACGGCAGTGGAAGAAGGTCCACGATGATGCCCAGCGAAGTTGTTTAAACTGGAATCGAGGTTCCTCTTCTAAATTCAGTCGGAACAGATAGAAAGGGTCTAGGTAATTGACATTGTATATAATATCGAATAAACTGGTCCTAGCAAGTTTCCGCAATGCTGCAGTCTGACGACGGTGGCATCGTTTTTTTAATACATCGGGCCTCGAGCAAGCCGAGCAACGTCGAAGATTTCCTGGTGGTGGTCCAGCTATCGTCGATTGACATATCTGCAGGCTGCGAGGATACGACATAAATCTTCTATGTTCGGAGGTTACTCTCTGAGCGTCGCCTTTCTTCCAGTGCTAAGCCTCCGGTTTTCGATCTCGACTCAGGAACCTGTATCGACAAGACCGCGATTGTGACGCCAATGATCAGCTAGAGCTTCCTTTCTCTGTCTCGGCTTCCGCTGGCTTCGCTGCTGATGGTGGAACTTTCGTCAGTATAAACCCAGAGTAGTCGAAGGAGCTCTCGGAGCCACCCAGTATGTCCACTTTAATATCCCAGTCCACTCCTTTACAGTTGAGAAGAGGTCTTATAAAGTGAGGTTGCCGATAAGTCACGTAAATAAACGTGCCGTCGGACTTGAGGACACGAAAGACCTAGACGGGAGGAGAGGTTACATTCTCATAATAGGGCAACCTTTGTAGGAGACCTTCCGAACGTACCTCTCGAACGTATCTACCAGTGTTGTCGAGAACCTCGTCGGGCGGATCCCAAGGGCTGCCATATATCATAGCATCTAATGTCCCCTTATCAAAGGCAACATCTACCGACTCGGACGGGATCTGATCCATGCAACGGACGTCGGCGTGCTCCCAGGTGATGCCCCCAACATGTCTATGCCTCAGCGACATAGCTTCCACTACAACCGTCGAAAAATCAACACAAATTTGGTTCTTGTAACCCATTTTGGAGAAATCCTCTGGTATTGTCTGCGGCATGATTAATCCGGTGCAGCCCTCCCTCCTGAGAGTCCATGGGCGCAGAAACCTACGCTGTCGCCGGACCCCAGATGTAGGATCCTTGGGGCTGTCTCCGCCCCTCGTACTTGGAAAAGATACCGGTCAAAAAATGGCATGAGGTCGTTGAAAGATCTGAACCACTCGTGGACTTGCTCATCTGGGCCGACCTTGGCGTAGCGCTCATCCCAGTACTCGGAATGAGCTAGGCGCTTCAGCTCGGCTGTCGACGTTGACATTGCGATGGCACTTGGGAAGAGTTCTGACGTTTTGATGTTGTGTTTGGTGGCGAGCATGCTCTTTGCCAAACCTGTGCCAAGCCGATATACTTTAACACGGTAATCTCTTCAAGCCTCCGTCAGGTAGTTCGTACACGCACGTGACTGTATTATGTAAGGCCGGAACTTGGCCGGAACTAGCTAGCGAGCAGGCCCGCAGGGTAGCCAAGACATGTAAAGACCCTCACGCTAGTCATCGACCGAAAGACTAGCGCTACTATTTTATCTGATGAGTATCGACAGACTCTATTACGAGCAGGGTCGCCCACAATCGAAGCAGCAACGGTGAACCTTGCTTTTTGGAGGGAGAATAATGGAGATTGAGAAAGTTGGAGAAAGAAAAGTCGCAGCTTGGAACATTTGATTTTGCAACATTGTTCTCGTTCGTATTCACAGAATCGTCTCGTAAACACCGAGGAAAGTTGGCCATCAGCTATTTCTCGCCGCACAGAATCATGGTAGCCCCTGCCCAGTTTCCTTGCGTCTTTCGGCGAAGCCTTCTCCTAGTGTCCCCATTCACGTCTCAGCATTTATCACATAAGCAACTTGACCATCCTTTCATTTCACGCATACAGATTCTTCAGTAGCGCATGTGTCCAATCAATCACTTTGCACTTTCGATGGGACGTTGTGCACCTAGGCGGGATTAGTCGTTTGACCGTTGTTGGTCACTGTGTTGCGCATCTGTCGAGAGGTCTCTGCTGGGGCGAAGAATTGTTTGTTCTCCTTCCGACACCTGACTTCTGCACGCTGTCCTCGTCACGGCTGCTATCGTTTGAAGAAGAAGAGGATGTGCCATCGATCACTTCGACCATCCCCTTCTCGGGACGATGTGCCGCTAAAGCTGGAGCAGCACTGAGCTTGGCCCTTCCCTCCAGCTCGGCAAGCTTGTCTCTCTGTTCTTTCAGAATCCTCAGCAACTCGTCTTGAATGGTTCTTTGCGCCCTCTGAGTTTGCAGGACCTGCTGCCTCGCCAGGTCGAGGATCGTGTCTCTGGCGGTCGTGAGCAGCACGGCCATCTCGGTCGGCTTGATGCCCTCCTCTTGCTCAAGCTTCCCAAACACGCGGTCAAGGCGGACAGTTGGAAGGCTTTCGCGAAGTCTCTTGACGGCATTGGCTTCGACTTCGACTCGGCGTTTAAACGCCTCAGCCTCTTCATTGTCACGTTTACGCTTCCGGGACTCTGCTGCGGCAACTGGGGAAGGAGTTAGTTACCTCGCATGTTCATTAGGAGCAAAAGGTCAACAAGATCTTCGTCGTACCTGCTTGAGTCTCCACAGGTCTGGTCAACTGTTTCTTGTTCTTCTTCTCCTCCTTGCGTTTCTTCTTTTCCTCTCGTTGCCTGGCCTCTTCCTCATGGCGTTGAGTTTTGCTGGTGTCAGCTGGCTTCTTGTCTTTAAACTCTCTGTCTGGCTGCTTATCCTTCCCCTTCCCTTGACTAGACTTCTTTTTCTTAGCCTTGTCTGTGTCCATCGCCCCTCTGTGACCTGGAGTTGGGGAATCATCACGCTCAGTGGTATCATTCCTGCCTGAACTTTCACCGTCATCCGGGTTGAGAGTCCCAAAGAAGGAAGGACGAGTGTTCGCACGATTGTTAGCCAACGCCAACTGTTGAAAGATGTAGGCGGGGTTCGATTTCGGATCTTGAGGGACGTTGATCGTCGTGGTTAGACGCGATCCTCTTTCTACACTCTTTCTTATTGGGAATCCCGGTGACAGTGGTGTCGGCTTCGAGCTCGAGCCAGGTGCGACAGGTGCGACAGGCGCAACAGATCGTGCTCGTCTCGCCTGGTGAGCCCATGGATCGGTCTGGGTGAGATCAACAATGTCTTGCATGAAGGTGCTGGACTTTTGTGGGGTGGCATTTGAATGACGCTTGCCATTCGAGTGTTTCCGTGATTTATCTTTGGCCATTTTGAGTCCAAGGGTGAACGAGCAGACAGCCACCGACTCTTACCCAAGTCAAAGTGAGGACCGATTGAGAGTTGATGTCAAAGCTTGCTCTAAATGAAATCCTGTTTTCAGTCATCGGCCGACGCCAAAGCCAAGGAAGATAACGGAGAAGAGCTGAAGTCGAAGGTGAATACTCGATCTGTCATTCATTTTCTGATCAGCATGCGCAGAGTCGGAGGTCACAGGAAGGAGTCACCCTTGATCGATTCTAACCAAGCAAGGGCAAGGTGATGGCATCAAGTGAGGGAATTAGCAAGGAAAATCTGTCTCCTCGTGGATAATCCCGAGGGGGGTTTGGCAGATGGCAGTCAACTTGCCACAGGTTTCTGCCAGACCTTCCGGAAAGAAGGCCAAGGGTAAATTTCCATCTGAGCAAGAGGAGAGGTGGAGGGTCGGGTCTAAAACCAGCGCAGATGACAACATGAACAAACATAGCTCTCCAAAAAGCAAAGAAATCTCATTTCTTGGAATCAGGCTTATCTAAGTCTGGATCATTGTAAAAATCATAAAAAGCCTGTATGTACTCACAAAGGGTGGTAGAATGGACTCTTTGTCTCTCCCGCAAATGTGTCGATCCATCTCAGATATCTTTGATATCATAAAGCACTTTTATTATCCAACAGCGAGCATTTGCCTCACATCGCCATTAGGCTCGGCTGTGTCGAGCTTCTCAAGTTTACCCCAATTCGCCCAGATATCCGCCTTCATCTCCTTCAGTCGCTTGTGCATCTTCCACAGGTCGCCCATGTCCTTGTCATCACGTTCCTTCTCGTCGGTTTCGGATATCTTATCATAAAGATCTTTGTATCGTTTATAGTACTTTTGAAACCGTCTCGCCTCCTCAATGACATCGGCTCGGCTGGGTCCAGGTTTCTCGGGACTAGACGAACGTTCAGAATCGGTCCGGACTGGAACAGCAGGGCGCTTCAGCGCTGGGTGCTCAGTTGTACCGTTCGTCAGGGGAGTTGAATGACTTGAAGAGGGCGTCGTCTGTTGCTGCTGCTGGCGTTTTGCGGGACGTTCCTCATCGGTAGGAGCAGCCTTGCGCTTCACAGGGCCTGGACCAGGACTCCTGCCCCGAGACACGTTGCGACTTTTGTCCGAGATGACAGGGGAGTATTTATTGCCCTGTTTCGTTTGAGGCATGTCAGTGCTGGATGGTGGAGATGATGGCGCCGAAGACTGGTTGGATGCTTTGCTAGAGCTAGAATTGTCTACATCGGTCGAGGTGGTGGGAGGTGAAGAACCCAGTGGTGACGGCTTCTGCGGTGAACTGTCGTGTCGTGGGCGAGGAGAAATACGGGAAGCCGTACTTTCCAGTCTCTGATGATTCTGAGGTTTCAGTGACTTTGAAGCGCCTGAGACCGCAGGCCGAGGCTTATCACTCGCGCTGTTGCTCCCGCTGGATGAAGACGCGTTTGAAAGTGAGGCTTTGTGGGCAACCTTTTTGGGAGAGACAGTTGTTAGTGGCGACTTGGTCGATTTGAGTTGGCCGTATTCGGGTTTCTTCTTCACGGCCAAAGTTGACTTGGTTGTCCCTGCGTCCTGCTTCTTCGGCTTGGCGACAACTTCTGAAGCTGCTTCGGCTTCCTCATCAGAGTCCTCAATGCGTTCAGAGGACTTGAATTTGGCATCTGGTTTTGCGACTTTGAGGTGCGAGAGCTCCTTGTCCTTGCCTTTGGAAGGACCACTTGGGTCGCCCTTGGCTGGACCCTTGGGGGTGGTAGCTTTGTCCTTGCGCTTTTTCTCTACAGCGGCTGGGTCTCTATCCTTCTTTATTCGTGCCTTCGCAGGATCCCGATCCGACACCTCATTCTTACTCTCGTTGCCGTCCTCGTTCGGACGCTCCGGCTTAGGGGTGGCGTGACTGGATACCGGCTTGTCGAAGTTCAGCTTTGACAGGATCTTGCCCTTCCCCCGTTCCGCTGGAGGAAGTAAGAGCTGCCAGAGAGGATCTTTCTTCTCCACTCTCATCCGGTCATAAGCTTGGATGGCATGGTCAATGGCTGCTTGTCTGTCCTCCTGCGACCGATAACGAAATTTCCAGACATCAAGTTCGCGGTAACTCTTTTCCTTCAACTCTCTCTTCCCATCCTCTGCTTTCAACTCCCATGACACCTTGTCGAGTAGTTTCTCAAGGTCCTCCTTGGTTGCATGCAGGTGATCACAGATTGCTTTCGGCGTCATTGGCCGAACGGCCAGAAGATGCACGAGCGGTATCCGGATAGCATCAAGTCTTATCCGATCCTTCGTCGAGATCCCAGAAGCCAAAGGAGCTGAGGTAGGGCCCAACCGCGGAGAATAAGAGGCGCTCAGAAAAGGGCTCCCCGGCGTAGATCGGTTCAAGGGCCCCAACAAATGATCTTTCCTCAGAGCAGAACCCTGCCCTAATAAGGGTGATGGCTTTGCATCTTTCCTTGCTCGGTGCTTCAGATCCTCTTTCAAGCTGGTCTCATTCGACGCACGTTCCTCCTGTATAGATTTGAGAGTGCTCTCGAGGGTAGCTAAGGCTTCGTCGGCTTTTGCAGTATCCCGTTCGGCTTTCTTGACCTCAAGCTTATGGCTTGACCTGCCGGTGAAGTATAGAGGGGTTGTATCATCTTTGGACTTGGTGTAGATCTCGGTGGGAAACGTATCAACGTTGCTTTCTAGAGTCACTGTCTTCTTGCCGAGCTGCAGCGCTGGTCTTTTGCCACATCGGAAACGAACTTGCTCGTTATTTTGCAAAGATCGAAGTATATCCTTAGTCACGGACTCAACCAAGTCCAACCGGATTACTTGCGTAGGTCCTCTAGTCTGTTTACTATGTGTATCGTGTTTGGACTTCCGTCGCAGGACAAGCCCCTCGGGGGGAATATTGAACAGATCCATATCGCGGAGAAGAGGGAACGGACTTTGTCAACGTAGAGGGATTGTGGTAGGATTTGTACGGGTCATTCCTGGTATCTCGAGATTCAGCAGGCGGAGTCAAGGGAAGATAACGGTTAGGAATGGTGGGCTCGCTGCACAGCGGTGACAGCAGCTGGCAGACGGCGTCATGACACAATATTAGAACAAAGAAGTGAATGGCAGTGAAGCTGAACAAACGAAGTCAAAGAGGGAACAAAGCCACGATCCGTGACAGCAGAGGCGAGGTCAAAGGTCGAGGACGAGGATGAGAAGCAGGACAAAGGCATGCTGACGATTATTGGAGGGATCAGCTGTGGGGAGAGGACGAGGATGAAGCGACCTTGGAAGCACGCGGTCGGACAGTGGGACAAGCCGTCTCTGGTGTATGTGTGTGTGTGTGTGTGTGGGCGAAAAGGCTCAGAGCGCGGGAGCGGTTGCCCTTCCTTCAAGAGACGATTTGGCTCTGTCCGCCTGAGAGACCCGCGAGGACACCAACGGTGCCAGAGGACAAGCCAGCACGGCGAAGTTTGAGGGAAGCCAACGAGCGCCCTAGGGACGTCCCAAGGCAGCCGACAAACCAGGGTCAGAAGCCATCGAGCCCATCGAGGCCCATCTTCGGTAACTCTGGCACCGCTGACTGGCTAGCCCACGCCAGGCGTGAGCCACATTTTTCATGTCTACGCCCGCAGCGGCTAGACTGCCGCCTTTCCGGGGCTTTCTGGCGTTGTGTCAGCACTGGAAAAGCAACCTGAAGGCCTTTTTCCTCCATCACCCGCAGCATCAGCCCGAGGCTCGAGCCAGCCACCTGGGAAGTTTGAATATCTCCCGCACCCTCCTCCCGGTCTTGGCCTGAATGAATGAATGCAGACCTCGAAAATTGATCGGAAAGCACTCAATGCGCCGAGAGGAAGCAAAGGAGGCGTGTTTCAGGGCGTCGAAGGAAGGCTGGATCGGATTGATATGTTTTAGAATCCCCGGTCCTCCCTGGCTGCGCCCAAATCGTGCAAAGACGTCTAAAAACGGGCATGACCAGAGGGATTGGATAGTATCGAAGGGGCCGGGGGCCCGCCCTCAGTCGCCAACCGGTTTTGCCACTGACGAGACCCCATTGTGCTCGGGTTCGCTCGCTCGCTCGCTGGCTCCCTTGCTTCCCCTCGAGACCAACCTGATATCAACGTTTCACAGCCATTATATATCCCATACCAAGTACTTCAGACTCCGTGGGTAATCGGTACATGTCCATCCCGCGTCCAGTCCTGCAGATTGACAGGTCCTGGGGTGGGAAAATGTGGTGTGAGGGCACTCCAGCTAATACGCACAGGTACAATACCTAGGTTCTGCTTGTGCGGGCGGCAAATGATCCATTTGTCCTAATTGAGAGAAGCTACCTCCGTAGGGCTTCGGCCTACGGGTAGGACCGTACGAACAGAAGGAAAGGTACTCCATTGTGCTGCAAAATCCCGAAGACGAAGCCATGCCTCGTAAGACCTTACGCTGGAGATGCTGACGGGAAAACTTCCTCTTCTGCAGGTCACCATTGACCCCATGGACGAACTGACCTTCCAGTTCAGGTACAGTGGTGCAAAAGCAAGACACAGCTGGACTTGCTTGAAGACATGTACTGTAATGTAGGGAAAACCAAGTCTGTGACACTTGGTGCATGACAAATAAGCATGGGGCAATCCTGGCACTCCAAGGCCAGGCGCCTTGGCATCATGTCAGTACCCAACGTACGGAGTATGTATGTACATAATACCTAAGCGCACGATTACCGCAGCAGTTGGAGCTATGTAGTAGACTGCGGCACTGTCGATTTGTGCTCAACTCACCTAGATAAAGAATTCAGAGGTCTTCTTCCGTCTTGGGTGCTGATGGCGGCTGGTGCTGAAGAACATTAATAACGGTGTTGCATTGACCTTTCATCACCTTGCAGACAGTGGGAGGAGGGGCGCTAAGGCAGGTTCGGAGGACCGGTGCAGGTATGCCCAAAGGAGAAACTTACAGTACATATTTCCGAAGCCTTGGTGTGCCTGGGTGGGCCAGGGGACATCGATGGAGACTGCTAAACGGAAGGCCACCCCGGCGGGTGCCCGGACGCCTCCCCATGCTTTGCAACAGCCATTGGGGTGGCATTGTGCAGGGCCCAGGCTGGTGGGCGCTTAACTGCGCCAAAGTCTCCTGCTCGACGCCTCTTTAGCCTGCTGGCCCTCACCATCTGGAAAAACGCCCGCCTCGCCGCCTTGTTTGAATTTGTCCATGCTGCATGCAGCCTCGTGGATGGCATTTTCTCAAGATCCCCTCTGATGCTCGTACATCCCCTTGCGCATAAGTCACCTGCCTCATTAGCGTTCAATATGTCTCTAGGTACGTTCGTCCTCCCGCTCGCGGTGATATCTTTCCAGGCCAAACATTCAAGAAGCAAACTCTTGCCCCACAGAAGCGCTGACTTTTGCCCCCAGCCTTGGATGAACAGACTCTCCAGAATGTCGCCAGCAATGGCGAGATGGACTAGTGTGTTCCCTCCATTACCCAGCTTTGACAACTTGAGACTTACTTCATATTAGCGAAAAGTGGCCAGCCATCATCGAACCACTGCTCCAGCGACTCAATGAGGTATTCTCTTCCATGCAGATTAGCAGTCCTTTGTTTGACATCATGTATAGATCGTATATACGGAATTCCCTACGCCACGACCGTATCCTACAATAAATCAACGCGCTTCGTCCTCACCGACCCAAACACAGCCTGCGCAAGTCGGAGATTCCAATCCCAATTTACAAACACCATCCACACCTTTGCGGACTCTTCCTCCCGTCCCACCGTTCCCGACCTCATCGGCAACCTCGACGAGCCATGTCCCTGATTCACTTCCTCAGTCACAAGATGTTGCCTCCGCCACTCTCAATGAGCTGCCTGCTCTGTTGCTGCAGATGCTCAATAGCGTAACCCATACCCTTCGATCATCGTTTTCCGAGAGGCCACCTCACACGATACAGCGGTTGGCAGAGCTCGTTTTATACCCCACAAAACATTACAAAACCCTCCCTGCATGGTTACGGGCCATCGATCGAGTCGTCAGCGTTAGCAGTCCTGCAAATATTTTTCCGCTTTCTGAAACTCCGCCTGTGGTGAATGGCGTCAATGGAGATGGAGGAGGAGGAATCCTTTGGAATAACAGCGATGTACGCAATGGTTATGACAGCAATTCATTGGGCAGCGACGAAAGTCTAGGCGGCGCGCTCTTGACGCCAATACCGTGGCTGCGGAATGGAATCGGTGGTGGCGAGGATTCAGGTGAAGATTCAGGTCCGCTAGACTCAAACACCAGCACCAGCACAGATGGGCTGGATGATTCCCTCCCGTTGACGGTTACACAAGGCGATGGAGATCTCCTAGTACCTGAAAGGCCAGATGGCGCAGTCACACAAGGCGAGTTGATTCGCATGGAACAGGAGGCTGGTGTTGTGCCCGTGACCCGAAACCCTCCAGATACACACGTGAGCGGCACAATGGAAGAGAATTGCCTCATTGACGAAGGAGATGTGGTGCCCCACGCCCGCGGACCCGACCTCGTGGGCTCTGTGGATATGGGTAGAGTCGATGGACAAGATGTGGAAATTCACATTGGAAGTCCACCGGGCGAGGAGGGAAAAGAGAGGGGAATAGATGCAAATGATGCACAGACCATCCTTCCTGGAAACCCCATCCCTGTGGGCTCCGCAGCCACAGATACGACATCGGAAACTGGTCCCGGGTCAACGGCTGATTCAGAGGATTTTGAAATCGTGCTCAAGGACGCTGTCGAAGGTGGTGACATGGATGCTATGCAACTTGACGAGAGTAGAACAGACAGCGAGAATCAGCGCAAGCAGCAGCTAACGGAAGATGGCGACATTGTTCTCGTAGATGCAGACGGAAGGACCGAGGACGAGATCGAGTCGAACACCGGAAACCTGAGTGAGAATGTCGGACGCGATGCCGTCGATGCCAGGAGGGTCACTTGAGGATATCACTGCCTGCACCAAGTCTAGGGAAATGTGCGAAATCCAAAAAAAAAAATTCGAACTAAATTGATCCAAGTCTGCTATGGTGCTTGGATCTACCTGGTGGCGAAACGATTTCACCACGGCCGTACCTACAGATCTCACCTGATCTCGACCGCTGAAAGAACGATGCTACATCGGGCAGAACATGTATCGTTCAGATGACCACCTTGGCCAGGACACGGCTTTGCAATCCGCTAGGTCGACCTCGATTCCAGAACCTACTCGGGAAGTTGGGAACGAACAGAAGGCTACAGACAGAGTTCCTGAATGCCCTTTTCGCAGACGAGCGTCCAAATACGTGCGGCTGGATGGGCAGCCCAGTGCGGAGCGAGTGGCTTAATCGGTTGATCAGAGCAGAGGTGAGCTGGCGGACGGACTAGCTACGCCATGTCTTGCTGCTTGATGTGTGTCTCGTACAAGGTAGAGACAGGGTCGTTCCTCTAGCGATGGGAGACAGAAACGACTCAAGAGGGAGGTTGTCCACTTTAATGCAATGGAACATCAAATTATATGTGTATATATATATGTATATATATATACCTGCATCGTCCTGTTCTTGTTCGTGTTCGTGTGCAAATAAATACATCAACCACATCTCTTCTCTATGCGTCCCCTTTTCATGCATTCATTACTATTGTACATCGAGCTATGTCGCGTTGGGGGTATATGAGAGGTGTTCGTGGCTTTTGTGTATATACTTATCGGGCGGAGACGGGAATGCTACGCGGCCAGTCTCAAGAGGTGGTCCGACTTTGTAGAGAGAGACACTCGTCGGACAGGGCAGGTCGGGATGAAACACACTGAACCGTTAAGGCCTTGAATCCGGCATGCATATGCAGGATTCTTTCAGCCTCATCCAGATGCAGTGTATCACATCGGGGCCCTCTGGTTCCTCCCTCCGAATCCCGCTGCGGTCAGTCTCCTCCATGCTGAAGCGCATCAGTTTCAAGGCTTGCTCTTTACGTCAGCTCCGCTTAGCTAGTTTCATGCTTGACAGCAGAAGACGGTAGATTGCCGCCATCGCCGACAGTGCTGGCAATCGTCGCCGTTAGACCGTCATTTCCTGCCACCGCATTAGACAGGGCTACTTCAGTGGCTGCTATCCCGTTGATGATAGCTGTGGACGCGGATACCGTAGGACCGCCACTTCCTACCACGATTGATCCGGCCCCTTTGGCCTTTCCCGTTTCCTCAGCGATGGTCGTGGTCTTCGGCACGGATACCGCAGGGCTAAGATTTCCCGCCGCCGTCGAGGCTGCTTTGGCGTCTCCTATCTCGCTGGTCTTGCCTACAGGCGGCATAGGACTGGCATTTCCCGCTACTGCAATCGACGACACTCGGTCAGCAGCTCCTGTCTCGGCAGTCTTGGATGTTGCAGGACTAGCATTTCCCGGCGCACTAGACGATACCCCATCTGTTACGGCCTGCTTCTTCTTCTCCTTCTTTGCCCACCGCAGCCCGCAAGCATTGCACAATGTCTTCGGACCGTTGGGGCCTTTCCTCCACTCAGGACTATCGAGCGTTCCGCAATCTGTGCAAACGTATTCCTCGGCACTTTTGACTTTCTTGTGCTTCTTGTCGATGTATGAGTATCGTGCATCGGCTTTTTCAATTGGAATGTGAATACCTGCATCGCCACGAATGAGTGCAGGGGAGGTGCCACCAGTCGATATGCCATGGGATCTCTCGCCCTCGCGGTAGCGGAGACCGGTTAACATTTCAATGGAATCGACGTGTGAAGAGCCTTCGTATCGGGCCATTTTGTCCCGTATGGAGTCTGGGCGAGCAAACGCATTGGCCTCATCCAAAGCCTCGCGGGTGAGGGCGATGTTTGATACCGTTGGTTTTGCGGGCGGTGGCATGCCACCATAGTCGGTAAAATCTGGCCTAGTAGTTGTGGCGGATGGTGATGTGGGTGGAATGTCGGCTGAAGTTGATGACGCTCGCGAGGCGGTCACTCCGGCGGCTTGCTTGTGATAATGCTCTTGCTGGGCGTCCGTGTCCTCGGCTTCCTCGCGCTTTAGGGCGGCAATCCTCGCTTGGAGCCTGAAGTTTTCAATCTTATGCTCCAGGAACGAATCCAGGAGCTCAGATGTTCGAGTTGGATACGGCCGGGCCATCATGAAAAAGCCTCGACAAAATCCTGTACTCAAAGGCGGTCCTGAAATAGCGATTTGAGTGATCTCGGTGGTGAGATGTGGATGGCCATGGCACTCAAAGATACGGTATTTGTCTTCGGTGCCGCGGAACCTGTGGAAGAAGCGAACAGAGTTTCCAGTAGCGATGCTCTCGTTGAATTCGCGAATGAAAAGGGAGGAGTCGTCGGGATGTATAAAATCAGATATTGATTTGTCTATCAGTTCTTTCGGGTCGTGTCCAGTCAATTGCTTGGCCGAGGGCGAAACGTAGAGAATCCGGCCGTCAGGAGTTAGGATATACAACAAGTCTTTGAGCTCCTCCAGCAAGCGCTGAGTCCAATTCTTTCTCCTTGTGAATTCGGTCACAGTGTTGCTCGAGTTGTGGGCATGTTGGAATGCAAAGTCGGTGGGTAATGGTCCAGCACCTATGCCATTGGTCGGCATAGTGCTGTCAGGCGTATCGGGTTTACTCGAGCCATCCTGCATCAAGCTTGACGGCATGGAATCCATTGGGTCAAAAGGTGCGGGTTGCATCGAGGCCATATCGAGGGTCAAAGGGTCAGAAAATACGCTGATGTCTGCGCTGCCGACGAGCGATGCATCTAGCAAGGCTGGTTGGAGGGTGAAAGAGTCCATCATGGGAGATGGCTCGGGCTGGAACCCCCCCATTGCGCCAAAAGAGAAGAAGTTGTGGGTCTTGAGCTCGACGCCTTATTGTCGGTGTGCAAGGTTTCCCTTTCTTCCTGATTTGGGGGACTAGCAGTTTGTCGGTACCTGCTCCAGGGGGCTCACTGAAGCAAAAGCGGTCTCTCCCACCAACTAGGAGCGCGGGGGGGTTGGTGAAGCGACGCCAGCAATGGAGGGCTCGGCCGCATACGGAGTACAGTCGCACTCATGAACGGAAAAAGCACCCGAGAAGGGGGCCCTAGAAATGACTTGAATGGCCCAAAGCTTGAGATAATAGCGAGGATTTGTGGTCTGATGGCACTTCGATGAGTCGATGAAACGCCGAAGAGAATCAAGATCTCAAGATGGCTTACAGATCAAGATGTTGCCACGCCACGTGACAACGCCGCCAACTGTCAACTGTCTTTGCCAAGAGCACGTGACTAGGCGACTGAGAGGTGCGCCACCAGGCTACCAGGGGCGATGCTCGAAACCAAAAGGCAGCCGCGCTGGCAGCCTGTCGGCACACGTGCCAACATCGCGTTCCTCACTTTCACTTTCACACCAAGACGATCGTCAGCCATGACTGTTCTCTGTGCTTAACAAGTAGATAGGGCAAAGGAGCTCCTATCAACACGCACCTGTAGGAATTGTCTTGCCTAGTTGAGGACGCCTCTACATCCCTCACAAGTTGCACAATTCCTCTCATTGATGCCCGCAACAGTCTGCTCTCTTGGCCTTCTCCTGAGCTGCCTCTTATCAAATTGTCAAACGTCACCATCCATACGCCTGTGCAAGGATGTCCCGGCTTCACGTATTGAAGATTTCGGGCATTCGTTCCTTCGACAACAACCAAGAACAACACATCAAGTTTGAGACCCCGCTAACTCTCATCGTGGGCCAAAATGGTTCAGGGAAAACCACTATCATCGAATGCCTAAAGTTTGCCTTCACGGGAATGCAGCCTCCAAACACCAAAGTCGGCGGCGCCTTCGTCCATGACCCGAAATTAAACAGCGATAGCCAAGTCAAGGCCCAGGTCCAAGTCTCCTTCAAATCAGCCAGTGGAGCTGCACTAACTGTTTCTCGGCGCCTGGAACTGAACGTGAAAAAGACCACCCGTTCCTTGAAGACGTTGGAATGCTCGTTAGTTGTGAGCAGGCGGGGCGAGAGAACCGTCGTGTCATCTCGGGTTGCCGAATTGGATTTGATCCTTCCACAATACCTCGGTGTATCCACCGCCATCATTGACAATGTCATCTTTTGCCACCAAGACGAAAGCTTCTGGCCTCTGAGTGATCCCACCACTTTGAAAAAGAAATTCGATGAGATTTTTGAGGCGCAGAAATACACCAAGGCCATCGAAAACATCAAACAGATTCGGAAGAAGCATAATGAGGAGTTGGGCAAGTATAAGATCCTGGAGGATCATGCGAAACTGGACAAAGCTCGAGCCCTAAAAGCCCAAAAGAGGAAGGAGGCTCTTTCAGATGAGATTGAGAAACTCCGGAAGAAAAGCGAGGAGCTGCAGCAAAGAATCGATCATGCTCGGCGAATGGCAGATGAAACTTGGAGAAAGGGCGAGGAATATGCAAAGATTCTCGGGGCGTTGGAAGGAAAGCGAATCGAGGCACAAGGCAAACAGGCTACCATTGACGATCTCAAATTGCACTTAGTAGAAGTAAGTGAGCCGGACGAGTGGCTGCAAACAACCCTATCCCAATTCCAAGCTCGACAAGAAGAGCTGAGAGATGAGTTGAGCAATAAGCAAGAGGCATACATCGGGCAACAAGATCAGATGAAATTGCTGGGTAAACAGCGCGAGGAGAAAGTGAAGTTGAAGGGCAAGTACGAACAAGAGAAGGAGGCACACGAACGTCACCTTGAAAGACGTAAAGAAATGGTGAGAGATGCCGCTGCGAAACATCAGATCCGTGGGTACGAGGACTTAGAGGACGACAATCAAGTCGAAGAGTTCCTGGTCAAAATCAAGAAGATGTCCAAACATCAAAAAGAAGATCTGGACCAGGCGAGGCTTGCACACACCACACAGCGACGGGATGCGCAGACTCTTATCAACAAATTGACTGAGCGAAAGTTAGCTCTTCAAGATCAAAGAGCCACCGCGAGAAAGCAGATGGACTCGAATGACCGCGAAGCAGGAGAGTTCCAGAATAGAGTCAATCAGATCACGGTCGATGAGGGGAGCAAGGCAGTAGCCGAGTCACGGATTGATGATCTTAACAAAGAACTACAAAAGACACGTCAGGCGGCGGAAGCGGCCGATTGGGACAAAAAGATTCAGAATGCTAATGCAGAGCTCCGAGCTTTTGAGGAGATCAGCTCCAAATTAAGAGATGAGATGTTTTGGTCAACAAAAAAGGCAGAAGAGCTTGCGAAATTGTCCATTGTGAAGCAAGAGTTGAAGGACCGACAGAAACGCCTTGAGACATTGTTGAATGCTCACAGTGACCGTATCACAGCCCTTCTTGGTCATGGAGCATGGTCTGCTGATAAGGTCGAAAATGCCCATCAGGAAGTCCTCAGGAACGCGACGAGTGAAGTCTCAGCATCCGAGCGAGAAAGAGATTCGGTAAATCGGGAGTTGGAGCAGCTACAGTTCAAGCAGAAAACTGTCCGCAAAGACCTCTCGCGCAAGGAGAACGAGGCTAAAAAATGTGAACAACAACTTCGCGCTGTTATCGAGGACGGCCCCCAAGGCTATGATGAAGCGCTGAAACAGGCGGAAGAAAACGTTAGAGAAGCCAGAGAAAATAGCTCAGGTTTCAGCGGTCTTCACGACTATTACCAACAAGTCCTAGATGCCTGTTCAGGAGACAAGCCAGCGTGTCGCACTTGTATGCGGGGCTTCACGCTCGGCAGCAAGACGTTAGCAGATTTTCAAGAACGCATCAACAAGCTGATTGCAAAGACGAAGGCGCATGCAGAGCAATCTGATCCCGAAGCAGCCGAAGCAGAATACAAGCGCATGCTAGATCTCGGCGTGGTTCATCGAACCTGGAAGAAGCTCGTCGACTCTGAGATCCCCACGGTTGCACAGGAGACGGCTGATCTGGATGTTCAGCGACAGTCTCTGCTAACAAATCTAGAGAAGCATGACAAGAGCGTGGTTCAAAAGCAGCAAGTCAAGCGTGATATTGAATCAATTGGACAAACCGTTTCTTCAATCAGCAAGTGCGACAGCGAAATCAGATCGCTGAGCGGCCAGGTCAAGGAACTGTCTGCAAAACAGAGCCAACAGAGTAATACGCGGACTTTGGAAGAGATTCAAGAGGAGCTGAATTCTACTGACCAAAAAGTGCGAGGGACCCAAAATGTCATTAACCGATTGAGAACCGAGCAGGAGCAATCTCGAGCAGGTATCTCCGGCATGGAGCTTGAACTACGGGACCTCAAAGGTAACTTGAACAATGTTATATTTCAGCTTGAGAAGAAAGTTTCTCTCGCAGCTCGGGTGGAGGAATTTCGAACAAATAATCAAAAGCAGCGGGAGCTCATGGAGAATCTCACGAAGGCAATTGAGCAGCTGGAACCTCAAATCGCGACAGCCCGGGCGAAATATGATGATGTTGATCAGCGCGCAGCCACCAAAGAACGCGAAATGTCAGATGGTCTCTCCAACTTGAATGACACGGTCAACAATCTCGATATTCTGAATGACCAGATTCAATCTTACGTGGACCGTGACGGGCCAAATCAACTCGGACATGTCAACCGGGAACTCAAGAATCTGGAGCAGGAATTGGATGACCTCCAGAGCGAACAGAACCAACTCACGCGTGAAATCAACCAGACTAATGAACGAATCCGGGATGGCGAGTCGACACGGAGAAAGTACTCTGACAATCTCCGATACCGACAAGAGAGCCGGGCCCTTGCACGGCTGCGGGAGGAAATTAAGGAACTTGAAAGTCACAATGCCGAAGCTGATCGCGACCGTTTCCAGCAGGAATCGCAAAAGTACAGCATGGAATACAACAGACTCGGGACACAACAGGGCGGACTCTTGGGCGAAGTGAAGTCGAAGGATAATCAATTGTCGGAAATCTTAGAGGACTACAAGACAGATCTGAAGGATGCGCCACAACGGTACAAAGAAGCCCACATCAAGGTTGAAGCTACCAAAGCGGCTGTAGAAGATCTGGCACGGTATGGTGGAGCGTTGGACAAGGCGATCATGAAATACCACAGCCTCAAGATGGAGGAGATCAACAGCATCATCGAGGAGCTGTGGCGCAAAACGTACCGGGGCACCGATGTCGACACGATCATGATTCGAGCAGAAAATGAGTCTGGCAGAGGCAATCGATCGTATAATTATCGGGTGGTTATGGTCAAGAGAGGTGCAGAAATGGACATGCGGGGACGGTGCAGTGCAGGACAGAAAGTCCTCGCGAGCATCATCATCCGCCTAGCCTTAGCCGAAGTCTTCAGCACCCATTGTGGACTGATTGCACTGGATGAGCCGACAACGAACCTCGACCGCGACAACATCGAAAGTCTGGCCCAATCGTTGAAGGAGATCATCGAATACCGACAGCAGCAGTCGAACTTCCAACTTGTGGTGATTACTCATGACGAAGACTTTTTGCGACAAATGGAATGCTCGAAATTTACAGGAACCTATTATCGAGTGTCGCGAGACTCGGCCCAAAACTCCATCATTGAGCGACAAAGTATCGCAGAGGTTTTGTGAACCGCGTCGATATGCAGGCACCCATCCATTCGCAATAGAAATCGGAGACTGCCAGGTGCATCGTTATCATTCGCTGTGCAGGTCTGGTACCTGGCAGGAGATTTTCATTCGGCAGGTCGGCGATTCACTGTTTTTCCAGATGGTGCCACGGTGCCTTGAAACAGGTGACGTGGCTCGGGAACATGCTTATAGAGGATTGTCAACAAACAAAACGACAAACCCGCAGCTGGGGATGTGAATTTGTTGAGCTGATCGAGAGTGAGACAATGTGTTCAGATGCAAGAGGCGAATAGACTTGTGCATTGCTTTTGGCAGAGGAGACTCGACACGTGAAAATAGAGTGCCGGGGCTGGATTTATGGCTGGACCTTTGATCCACGGAAGGCTTAGTGCCAGGAGAAAACCGGCAGATTGTGGGTGCCAGTGGCTGGCGATGTAAGGGACCACGAACCGAGGGGCGTGGAGCACCAACAACAGCGCAAGCGCCCAAGACAAGGCGAGGCAAGGTGGAGGTAAGCGAGATACAAGCGCCTTGCCTTTCGGGGGATTGCAAAACACGCAAAGCAACGTGAGCTTCGGTATGTGTCGCTCATTTACCCCGGCAACCAAGGGCTCGAAAACAAGTAGACGACAAACATTGCGACTGTGCCCAGTGTGGATTGCAGGCCATCAAGCATTTTCCAGAAAGAGCGGTGGATTATCCACACACAATTTTGCGCCCGAATTGCTTGTTGGTCACCAGACTGGCAACCCCTTCACAAAGGGAGATGGTGGTTGGTCATGGTCTTCGGGATCGACAGTAAAGCATCAGGCTTCCCCCCAGCATTCTCCATCCTGCCCAACATGGACAATTCATATTGTTTTGCCACCACACACGCCCAGGCCTTTGCTTCCAGCTTCTCGACGACTGCCTCCCTTGTCTTCGCTTGCGCTAACTCTCAAAACCTCATCTCATCCTGGATGCCTCGAACCAAGTTCGGTCATTTCGACCCTTTTTTTTATGCTTTAGACCCATCCACTTCTGAGGCAGCCCTTGGCCGCGGCATGCAAAGCGGATACCAGAAGAGGAGATAGCAAGAGGGTCCTCTAGCTTCTGTTGACCTGCCTCTCTGTTACTTCGCCTCGTCCCTTCCCCCGCAGCATGACATACTCCGTGGAGCCCGATGGTACCTTTGCCATGTTGGCTCTACCATGAACAGAGAGGCTCCAATCGAGTGGTCGGGGTACCGATCAATAACTGGATTTGTTGCCTTTGTGGCTATCCACTAACCGCTTCAGCAGACAGCCACACATCCCAACCATTGAGCCCACGAGCTCCAGAAAATGCTTTACCCACTCTCACCATGTTCTGTCCAAGCATACAGGATCTGTGCTCTCAAAGTTCCCCTGGTTACGTGACGAGAATTCCACCGCAGCCGTGAGTCTATTCCTCGTCGAGGCTCTTCTCCGTCATCTTGTGTCCCCATACCTCCACTTCATCGAATACTCTTCGACGATCAACACATTCAGCATATTCTTCTCCCAGCCTGTCTGCAGCCTCCCTCTTCAGTCCATTTTCTTTTCTATACCACATGATATGTATGCGTGACCTGTTTCAAGATCTTTCCCCTCATTTTTGACCAGGTAACTCTTTTTTGATCCAATCAAGGCACCAACAGCATCGTCATTGCTTGTTTGCTTTGCTGCAGGTCATCCGCTGGTCTTACACGATAAAGGGCGCACGGTTGCGCAAGGTTGCTTGACCTCAAGCTCTTTTTCTGGTATCTCGACCCCGAGCAGCAAGAGGCACTCAAACCGGAGCCCAGTCGAGTGTCTTCTCCTGTCGCTATTCTCAAGTCCTTCACATTGAGCCATGGGGGTTGGGAAAGCCTTTCTCACAGCTCTCGTAGCTACAGCCACTGTCGCGTAAGTCTTCGGGATCCATTGTTGCGTCTAGATATATTGACAGCTTCCCTCAGCTCTCCTCTGGCCAAACGACAATTCTCATATGGTTCAGCGCCGGTCCGCGGCGTCAACATTGGTGGCTGGTTAGTCCTCGAACCCTGGATCACACCATCTATATTCCAGCAGTTCGGAGGCAGTGTGGTCGATGAGTATACATTATGCCAACAAGCGCCGAACGCTGGAGACATTCTCCGCAGCCACTGGGACAGTTGGGTCTCTTTGGGCGACTTTCAGAAAATCGCAGCAAACGGCTTCAACACGGTCCGGATCCCCATAGGGTACTGGGCGTTCCAGAAGTACGACGGTGACCCGTACATTCAAGGTGCCGCGGATTACCTTGAGACTGCTATCAGTTGGGCTCGTCAGACCGGCCTGAAGGTTTGGATTGACCTCCACGGTGAGTAAGATCGTTTGTCCAAAGACTCATGGGATGCCCAACTCATCACTTGTCGTAGGTGCACCGCTCTCGCAGAATGGACAAGATAATTCAGGTCAACGTACCCCCACGCCGGGCTGGACAACAGGCGATACGGTCGATGCAACACTCAATGTCATCAGACAAATATCACAACAATACGCAAGTCCGGCATACGCAGACGTGGTTTCGGGCATAGAACTTCTCAACGAACCGTCGATAAACATTCTTCCTGGCGGACGGGACGCTACACAAAGCTACTATCAGGCAGGCTTCGGCGTGGTCCGACAATCAGGCCAGACGCCCGTGATCATCCACGACGGCTTCGCCGCTCCGTCTTCCTGGAACGGCGTCCTGACTGGGCAGGGGAGTTCCGGAGCCATTGTCGATCACCATGAATACCAAGTCTTCACTGACGACGAGGTGGCAATGACTCCAGAGCAGCACGTCGACTATGTCTACTCACAGGCCAGCTCATGGGCACAGGGCCAGGACAAGTTCGTCATCTGCGGTGAGTGGACGGCTGCCATGACCGACTGCGCGCCAGGCATCAACGGCTATGGTATCGGCGCCCGTTACGACGGCACGTACTCACAGCGCAACGCCGACGACAGCTACAGCAGCTCTCCATACGTCGGCTCCTGCGCCGACATCAACTTCATCGACCAGTGGAGCGACTACAACAAGACCAGCACCGCAAACTACATCCGCGCCCAGCTGGATGTGTACGAGACCCAGATCCAGGGCTGGTTCTTCTGGAACTTCAAGACCGAGGCCTCTGCCGAGTGGGATCTCTTCAAGCTTATTGATAACGGCGTCTGGCCTGCGCTGAGTTGAGTTGAGTTGTTCACTCCGACCATGGCCATGACCACGAGCATATCGCCGGGCGTTCGTTCAGTCGACAAACATCACACCGAACCCGCTTGGCTCGACATTACTCTGCAACAACGACGACAACAACAACAAGAACAAGAACAAGAACGTGTCTTTCTTTCCACATCACCTTATTTGCTTAATTACACATTCTCATTTCCTCCCTCACTCGAAGCAGTCAATCAATATCTACGTCCGTTACACCCGTCGGGTCTGGTTACATGCAGCCCAAAGCATGCACGGCCCTCTCGACATCCTTCCCTCCTAAGTTATTCGTCATGTTATGTATGCCCCATATACCCGATTCCGATTCTTCTCGGCTTTTCCACAGCGTTCCCCCATTTGAGCGGTGATTTGATGACGACCTGTCAGGCAGACTATTGCGTGTTTGGTCAACTGCCAACTACAATTACATATCACTATTACTATTAATTGCCACCACCGCCCCCGGCCACCGCTACGACGACTGAACTCACAATTTCCACGACGACCGATGAACGACTGACGAACGAAGGAAAAGAAGAAAAAAAAATTAGAAATAAAATGACCGTCCCGCACAGCCCGCACAGTACCCCGTCCATTGAGTACGGGGCTACTAAGGCTACATCCATGCGTAGGACACGGGAGGGGGAAGGGAAACGAGGACCCCAGGCTCACTTCAGCATACGGGGGCTATGGAACACAGAGCACGGAATATACGCGGAATGCGGAATACGTAAGTGTATTACCTAGGTGGCTAGGAAAGGGGGGGTAATATGTACGGTTCGCGACGCATGGTGTCAGGTCGCGTCACATCACATTTCATCGTCTCATATCATGTCCTGTCGTATCATAACCCATCGCTACGAGAACAGACGAGGAAGGCACGTAGATGGTTTCACGAAACAGAGTTGGAGAATGTGTGTGTGCAAAGAATAAAGCCATCTTTCTGGAGGTTTCGTGCGCACCAAAGTCTTCCTGGGTATTAATTCTCATCTAATACCATGTATGCGTGCATGACCTGCACTTTTTCCCTGCGCCAAACGACATTCTCCTGTCTCGTTCGTCGTGCACATTTCATTTCCGAGTAACCGCAATCGCTATGTAGTTGCCAAATGCCCCAAGTCACCAGGCAAAACCACCAGTCCCCTTCTTCATGGCTTCGTCATTCAATGGCAAATCCCTCGCTCCGTGCCTTGATAATCTTTTCAAAGCTCACTTCCTCATCCATCCCTCCCTCTAACAGCCTCACCCCCGTCACATCCACATCCACGAACGTCCTGCTCATCTCAAAATTCACTGTCATGGGGAAGAATTCCGCATCGTCATCAGCCTGGGCCTCGAACTCGAAACTGCCCGAGCTATTCTCGGCGTCGATTGAGCCTATGGTCCATTCTAACGAGTCTCCTGTGACTTGATATACGGCGTCAAAAGATGAGACACTGGGTTCTGATGAAGAGTAGGGGATTGTAAGCGTGACATCGCGGAGGGTTGTTGAGGAGGGATTGGTGAGTTCGTATTCGATTGTGACAGTATAGGTGCCGTCGGACGAGGATTTATTCACCCAAGCTGTCAATGTCAACGGAAGGACATCGGCGTTGTGGTCTGCCGGGGCAGTGGCGCGCCATCTCAACACGCCGATACTATTGTTGGGGGGAAATCGTTTGGAGGTGTCTTTCAACTGGATGAGCTTTTGGCTGGTGAAGAGATTCTTGTCCACGTTCGGATGTGTGCGAAATTGAGCTTTCAGAGGTCCTTCGACAGCTTGAACAGAAAGTGCGAGCTTGGTCAAGGCTGAATCTGTAATTCTCAGTTGTAGATCCCCCTTGACCTCCATTGACTTCAGGGCGCCTTCTCGGGAAAGTTTGGCCGACAGCGTCTCGGTAATGGAGATCAGAATAGGTGTCGAAGGAGACGAAAGGGTAGTGTCGTGAGTGTTCGCCGTCGGTAGCCCGCGGACAGGTAGTTCCGTTGAAGGCTCGGCTGCAGGAGACTCTTCTGTGGCTATTTCCTGCTGAACTTGCGCAAAGGCATTTGAAGTCTTGGATTTCTTGCCCAGTTGCATACCCTTTGTGGAACGTGCGGCGAACTTGCTGGCAAGTTTGTTCTTTTCGGCTTCGTAGGTATCGTAAGAGGACTCTGGACGGGCCGGAGGCGTATAGACAGGCTGCTGAGGCATTTTTGGCGCGACTCCACGTCCGTACGCGGCAGAGCGTGCAGCCTCCTTCCGCTGAAGTTCAAGTTGTTTGGCCTTGCGCTTCCGCTCTTCGGATGCTTCCAGCTCTTTGTTGCGGGCGATGATTTCTTGGATTCTCTCTTCGTGGGACTCCATCTCTAGGAAGGTCTTGATTTGGCTCAGGGAGAGGTTCTCCCTGTAGCCCATAGTGACGAGTTCGTCGAAGGCGGAGAGGAGTTCAAAGGCATTGCGGAGGATTTCTCGTTCGTCGGGTTTCTTGCAGATGGATGTGACGACCTGGCCGAACAAGTGTAGACTGTCAATGTCCTGGAGAATGTTGGACTGTTTGTTTGTAATGAGGACAAGATACAGTTCGTCGAGCGGCTGGTAGACAAAACGGACATTCTCTTGCTCGACGGTTGTGTGTTGCGTTGACGAGTCGGCGAGCTTGGGGAATGACGCGAGGAGAGCCTCGATGCGAGATTTAGGAATCTCTCTGAATGAGCGGGAGAGGAGTGGCTTCCCGCCTCGCGTACATATTGAAGCAGCGAGGACAACCATGATGGAGATGGAGGGCGGTGTTAGTTGGTGGACGGTTATGAGGAAACGGGGGGAAATGTGAGGCCAGATGTCCCGATGCGGATATCGCAGTTGCCAAGACGAGTCTTGAAAGCTGCCCCCAACTCATCCCCGTTTGGGACGAAGAGTGGTGCCGCCCTATCTACCCGGTACACGGTATGCTCTCGCGGGCTGGGTGAGAGCTTGGTGAGAGCTCGGTGAGAGCTTGGTGAGAGATACTTCGTACCAAGCTCGTACCTGCGACTCACATACGACTCACCATGCTTATTTCTTAGCGGATGGTTCATACCCAGACGTGACTCTGTCCCAGCGAATTTGTCCCAAGAGGCATAGATCTCCATGACCTCCTGCCCCGGGAGGCTGCGATTCTGGGATGCCCGCTGTCGTAGGAGAAGTGTCCTACATGCTCTGGCCCATAGTTTATGCCCTACGGTTTCTTCATTCCTTCGACTACGAGCATCCTAGCCGAGCGAGTGCTCCAAGGCATACCAGCAAGGAACTATACCTAAGCAAGCCAAAATCTCGTCTTTTCACATCTATGCCTTCTGCATGAATATGTAGCACGCGTCTGTCAGGATACGTGCGCTTTTTGAATGCTTGTTTCGGAAACTCTCAAGTTGTAATTCGACGCTTTTCTCCTGTTCGACCGACACCATGGATGGTAAACGGGCCTCCGTCAAGCTGGATGTCTGATATTCCGAGAATATATCAAGGACACCTCCAAGGGTTGTCACTATCAATTGTTGCATCAGAAATAGGTACCTTAGCCGTACTTCCATCGCCTCGCTTAATCTCGGCCATAACGTTTTTGAGGCCAGCTGAAAAAAGTTCGTAAAAGAAGTCAGAGGAAGTATTGATTTCAGGTTCCCAGACACAAAAGCTGGATTCAAATCTGCAAGCGTCTGGAAAGCATTGACCACGGAGCGACTTGAGTTTGAACCGCCGGTAAAGAAGCGCGCGTTTTCCTCCAGGCTAATATCTGGTGCGACCGCGGTTATGATCTAGAGAAGGCAATAGCTATTGACCAATTGACATGTGGCTTGCGGGCCATAGTGTGTTGATATGTGCGTATTGGCTTTTTGAAGCTTGTCGTTGGGTTTGAGCAATCCAGTGTTCTGCGTGACCCATGATCGGAAATCCAGTGATAGGACAGCCAAATCCTGAGCCCGAGAGCCCAAAGCCGTGAGTCGCGACTGTGTGATCTTATGAATGACAGATGGGCGAATGCTGCCCAAGGTGCTCAACTCGGATCTCCCTGGTGCAAAACGTGCCTAACGTCCACCCGGAGCCTTGTTAAGGACCAATGATGACCCGAACAGAGCAATTACTGCGCGTTCGTAAGCGTCTGTGAATTCTCCATGAATGGTCTTGATATCAAACCGAGGTGAACGTGAGAGTATTGGCAAGGCTTCTGTGACGGTATCGCTTAGTTCATAGGTGTGAAGCCTGTAGTATGAGCCGCCAATCTTCTCGAACTTTTCAGCGAAAACCTTTATTGTCGATGTGCGATACACCTTCGTTACTGTGTTGAAACGGATCCACGGTGTGCCCGGTGCCGTTGTTGGTCCAATGTAACGGATGAAGACATAATCTGAATCGTCCAAATCGCTCATTTGTAATGTCCAGGCATCTAACAGACCGAAGTCTTACCCATCATAACGAATGCTGCCCATGATGGCCTGAAGAACTATGTTGGGTAATTGCCAGGACCGAAAATAACATACCGAGGCAGGTGATAGCCTAGACTTAGTCGTAGATTCATTGATTCGGAAGATCAGGGACAGATCGCGATCAGAGACTATAGTTGATTTTGTGTTGAACCGTTGGAGAATATCTGAATGTTGTTCTGATGTGTCGAGTTGAGGAAGGAACCGTTCCAAAATCGTGGATATTAAAATATCAGAATCAACCTGCGCGGCTTCTAATTCTCTTTTGACACGCTTGTAGATCATCCTCTAGAGGTTTCGATAACATGTTTCTCCATCATCGCAACATCTGGATCCAACCGACGAAGTGCGACGGGATTTCGTGTAGTTGCTCCGCCTGAGCGCCAATAGAGCGGCCACATGGCTTTGTTCTCAGACTGTATTCCTAGTCAGCCAACCATATATAATGCCAGAGGCAAATACTCACACATTCTGTGGTAACATTTTCTCGAGATTAACCTGGTGCGAATACGTCAAAGGATTTCCGCGGCCGAGCCATGTCGGGCAGAATCACTCTGCGCCACTTTCGGAAGCGCCTGTCCAGAAGCAATTAGAACTTGCGATTGGGACCAACAACATGGTCTTGGGCGTGACCGATGTATTTAACGCTAGGCTTTGCTAGAATCATGGTTTGCGGATTTTTGGCGAAATTGAAAAAAAAAAAAACAACTTTTTAATAAGGAATCACTTGTTTACGCGGCGTTAGTGACGTAGTTAAGGCGCGTACTACTGAGTAAGGTTATGCCACTCGCGCAAGAATGGCAAAAAGCCCAGCCAAACAGCAGTGCAGCCGTTCACGCGGTCATAGTGATATTTGTGGTCAGAATCTCAGTGTCAATATAAGTTAAACACGCGAACTAAACACTGACGCTTCATTCCGAAACAACGGTGAATTTGTGTTCAAAGAAAAAAAAAACAGAAAAGAAAAAGAAAAATTTTCCTCGACCGGGAGTTGAACCCGGGGCTGCTGGGCTTTACATCGAGTTGAAAACCAGCTATGTTACCGTTACACCATCGGGGAGAACACGATTTCTTGACCTAATTTTACCAACAACAAATTATATCTTCGGTTCTGTTGTACTCTCATTTCTTTCCGCTTAAATCAATACTATCCAAAGTACACAGATTACCGAGGTGTCTGAAAATACACCCGTTGCCATACCTGTGAGTGAGCCCCATGACTGGGCAGAGAACTTCGCTATTGATGGCAAGACGCTCATATTCCTGCAGAAGGCCATCTCATTCCACTAAGGATTCGCAGTAAAGTCTTGGGAGAAAGAAATTCGGAACTACAACTCGATGCAAAAGCTGTCAAAAGCGTTGTTCTTATAGACCTCTATCTAACAAAAGGGCTGTACTCAGCTGAGGTTCAACCTGAGTACACCATCACACGGCAATGCCAGTAGTGATAGTATCCCATCACGGCTGAGAGCCCTAGTGTGGCCGGCAAACATAGCACAGTTGACAATCTTGAGAACGATCCTGCGAGTGAAACCGTAAAGATCAAATGCCGTGACACTATTAGCTGTCCTGACAGACTGTACAATAGTATTAGTACAGTCACATGAATAGGTCAACAGAGAAGTTCAGTTACTTAGGGTGTAGCCAGCCTTTGATAGTCATTGCTTGCTGCTCCACCGGAATTTATACCTAGAAGTCGTTGCATTCTGTATCTAGATCCGATCACCACTGATCGGAGGCTCGTGGGAGGAGAGTTCCCCCATTGCCCTTGCTTCATATTCTAATGAGACAGCAGGTAGCCATGGCAATAGGAGGAGGCAACAGCCGTAGGAACAGGAGCATCGAATTGCCTGTATAGAGGCTCTCTGGACAGAGCCAGTTGATAGAGGACAGAAACATCGATCACATCCAACTGCTGCTGCTTGGATGGCGCTTCGGAATGAGCCTCACACGAGTCTCACCCCTGTTGAGGGTTGTGCCAGCGTGAGCCAAGGTGGCGTTAACCTAGGCCGCAATGAGGTGAACGAGGTGAGTGTGAAGAGGCAGGGTGAGTAGCTTTTAAAAGCAGTGCGGCGTAGTGAGTCGCACTTGAGCTCGCAGCAAAGTCTCTCCATACTCTCGGCGACAGGTGCTTACAAGTTATCGGGAGTACTGCTCGCCCTCTTTCGGGACAGGGGTGACGCCGCCCTGTGCCCACCCCTAACCCGCACGGCTGAGCCCCCTCGCCCGTGTCTCGTCGCGTGTTGCGAGACCATCTGGCACCTTGGCACCTGAGTACCTACCGCTCCCCGGGTGCTTCTTAGCTGTCACCACAGGCATTCTAGATAGCCGCCTCGTCGCCTGCTTAGTCAATGTCACGCCCCTACGATACCCAGACATGACCATACATTTCCTTGCCTCTTCCTGTCTGACGCTACAGCGTCTCCTCCTCTCGGAGTGTTGATGTCTGCTCTCCTGCTGGCCTGGAATCCACGAAAGCAAAGGTAATTCGATAGCACGTGGTCCTCGATGAGAGGTATGACCCATCTGAGTCTCCCTATGAACTGCCTAGGCGAGCCAATGAGGTGCAAACGGACAGGATCGTCGGGGACGGTGAGAGGCCGGAAATCTAAGACCAAGCTCCAGAAGCTTTATTGTACTGGCCTGTAGGGCGCTCCGGAAGACAAGGTACATCGTGCAGAACTTCCTTGTGCAACATCACTGCCCCTCAAGAGATGGATGGCAAACGAAGGCTGCTCTACAACCTTAGTTCCCCCTTCCCCCCTCCTCCCCGGAGATTCCCCAGATATCCCCCACAAAATCCGCTGCTGTGGTAAAGCGTGCCCGAATCTTTATTTGCGGGGTGGTCCTTGGGATTGTTCGACCTGCTAACCAGAACACCACACGTCCTCCTTTTCGACATGACTACACATGATGGATTCACCTTTACTTAAAAAAACTTGAAAGATAACGTCAATGGCGACAACCGCTGTAAAATCGCGCAGGCAACTAGAGAGTGAGAACGAAGAACTATTGAGGCAAGTTCGAGTGCTCCAAGCAAAGTGTCGATCGCTCTCCTCTCACAATGAAGAATTGACCTATCTCTATCTGAGCTCTGCGCGCCACTTCCCAGATACCACGCCCGCGAATGGCGGTGACCGACGGGATGTGAGCACAAGAGGAAAATCAACCTTCGCGCCTTTGGAACTCGGCTTTGGGGCGACGGCCGGAGGACTTTATGAGGAACCTCCCTTCCCGCCGGATATGCAATCTCAGTCCCCTAACACCTTCGCCAATTGTCAAGCCAATCTCTCTGTACGCGAGGGGGCTGTCACACAGGGTGGAGTGGTCCAGCATTTTCCAAATCCCGAATCAAAATCTGGCCACGCCCTCTTTGAGTGCACGCAGAAAGATACTCGCTTGTCAGACTGTGCCTTCCCACAGGATTTCGATCAACACTGCTGGCAGTCCCATGATTGGGAGCCGAGGGTAACACCCGAAGATTACTCAATACCAGAGACGGTCCTCATCAATGATGCTTTGGAGGCGAACGCGGCTTATTCCCCGACCATGCAACGCTCGGCCACAGGGTTACCTGGTTGGACGTTGCAGGACATCGTGTGGCCGTTACAGCCCGATGCCATTGCAGGTGATGTTCAAGGAACTGCACCATTCATACCTGCTGAATGTCTTAATCCCAGCGTCGACAACGGTGCAGGGAAGGACTACGACCAAGCTCGACAACCGACGCCAACCCCAATACCAATGCTGCGCCAAATCCGAGCAGTCCCAGATCTAAAAACCGGCTTTAACACCAGCCTACCCCGAGGGAAACTGGATCAATATATTACTGTCCTACACCAGGTCCTCGGTCGCCTGGAGCAAAACTCGTCCTTGACCCCTAAGCGTCGAGCTAAGGTCTGCGCGGAGGGCGTCCTGTGGGTAGTGCGCGAGGCCTGGCCGGAAGCCGAACACTTTTGGAAAACCACAGCTTCGTTCAAAGGGTTCATGCAATCCGAAATGTGGCGCAATTTCCCCGGCGAGGCAGTCTACGGCAAGATGCATCCGGCTTACCGCCCAACGCCTCGACAGCTTGTGACCCCCCATTCGCCGTTGATCGACTGGTTGCCGTGGCCGGAACTCCGGGAGAAGCTGATCGAGCAGCAGGACTGCCTCGACGTGGACCTAGTCTGTAAAACGGCCATCCAAAATGTCGTTGCACATCGAATCTCGTTATTACCGCAAGGTCGCAAGAGATCGGCCCAGGAAACCGAGTCCACGGGAATTCCGAGGACGTCCGAGTCCAGAAAGTCGACGGCCACCTCTTTCCGAGTCTGGGACCTCTGTCTCCTGGAGGAAAAGGCCGGTTTCGGGCCCAAGGGCGCGGGCCTCGTCTATACTCCCAAGTCGGCCGCGGTGCAGGCACTAGAGAAGGCATATGGCCTCGAGTATGACAATTTCCAGACTCAGAAGCTGCACCCCAGCTTCTTCGAGACATTTCCGACGTTATTCGCAGGGAGCACCGTGTCGGGGCATGCGGTGCAGGAGTTGCCCGTCGCAGACGAGCATGCAGGGAGAGATATCTTGGGATCGCCGCAAGGGCTCTTGCCCGGGGCTGGGGACAGGTTGCAGGCCGTGGTTGACCGAGCACTCGAGGCACTATGTTGACCTGAAATGTGGTGAAGAGTATATTGGGAGAACCTAGCAAAGGTTGTATACGTACGGGTTGGCGGCGAATTACAGTTCATGGAGAGACGGGAGAGGAGGGGGGGTTTGGGTTCCGACGCTGGCAGGGGCATTTCCGACGTCTGCAAAGCTGTGTAAAGCCCAACAGCCAGACCATGACAAAACCAGATCATTATGTGTATAATACATAGTGCTGTGCAATTTGTCCGCGGGGCCCTTTCCTCGGCTCAGCCTCTGCGTCATCGCGCTGAGTTTCAACCGTCCTGGAGAAGCCTGCCAACGTTCCCAGCACAAACTTTCCTCCCCACGACAGCCGGACTGTTGGCTAGGCTGAACGTGCAGAACTGACCAACCCCGAGTGCATCATGCGTTGGTTGCGCTTCCGCATTGCGTCCTTCTCCAGTGACATTTCGGGTGCGAGTGCTCACGAGTCGAACGGTGCGGCGACAGGAGAGACGGTTAGCAGCACGGCCGGGTCTGGTGGGAAAACCGGCACACGGAAAGCGTCCTGCTGTTCCAGAGAGGGGACCTGTAGTCCCCGTACATTCCCCCTACATGGGATGAGATCGAATCATCAAACGGGCAAGGCCGGCTCGAATGATCGCAAACAGAATGTCTATATATCCAAGTCAATATCCGCGACTCTGTGCATGGATGCTTGGGGTAGAAGCAGCACGACGCCTTTATTCCCTCCGTGGTGCCGATTTCTTTCGAGGAAAGGCCGTCTCGCGGTCAGTGTGGCCCAGCCAATATCGTTTCTGAGCATATCCAAAGGGCCGCCTCATGTTTCTCATTACCTTAGCAAATAACTTATTACCCAGTGCGGGTCTCAGCTGGGGGGGAGCCATATGGCGTCTGGGCTGCGTCTTCCTAGTGGCTCAGGTCGGCTGGATCATATATTGTCGCTTCTTCCACCCCCTCGCCGGTATTCCAGGCCCCTTTCTTGCTTCCTTCTCTCGCACGTGGATCGGGATGGCCGTCGTAGGAGGTCGAGCTGAGCATCTCCAGCGATCTCTACACAAAGACCATGGTCCCCTCGTCCGCATCGCCCACGACGAAGTCTCAGTGGCAGACCCGTCGGCCGTCAAAGTCATCTACAATATCAAATCCGGGTTCACCAAGACGGATTTCTACCCGCCATTCGCTCCCAACATAAGTCCACACGGTGACCATTTCACACAGCTCGACGAGGCCAAGCACGCCGAACGGAGGAAATACGTTAACGCGGTGTACTCTATGTCCACGATCTTGGAGAGCGAGACGTATATCGACGCATGTACGGATGTCTTTCTCGAGAATATGGCCCGGTTCGCGGAGACGGGGTCCAAGATCAACTTCGGCGAATGGATACAGTGGTAGGTGTGAAGAGAAAAACCTCTCTTGGCCCCTTTGGAAATTGGGGAAGGATGTACTGACGCTGGAGAAATCGGTAGGTACACCTTCGACGTGATCGGCGAACTGTTTTTTGGGCGTCAATTCGGGTTTATGCGTGATGAACACGACTACGGGCGATATATCCAAAGCTTGGACACGTTGCTTCCCGGGATCGCACTGTCGTGCGTACTCCCAGCGTGGCTACGGCCCTTCCATTCGACAGTGGGAATGCTTTTCCCCACGATCCGGGCCTCAATCCGGGGATTCGACGAGATTCGTGTGGCAGGGAGGTACTGGACCGATGTGCGACGGCAGCAGATTCAGACTGGCACCGTGGAGAGGGTGGACTTACTCGGGAAGTTCTTCCAGATCATGGAGAGCAAGGATGGGTGGGACATACGGGATATCCGGAATGAAGCGTGTGTTGCCATGTGAGTGCAAGCGAGCCCGGCCAGAACCGCCAAAAGGGACCAAATAGAGCGAGTGGGCTAATGAACGACGTCGCTTGGTCTCAGTTTCGCCGGCAGCGACACCACCGCCATCGCCATCCGGTCCATCTTTTACCACCTCATGCGCCGTCCAGAATGCATGCGAAAGCTGGTGGCGGAAATCGACGTCTTTGACAATCAGGGCCTGCTGTCCAAGCCCCACATTCGATACACGGAAGCAATGAAAATGCCCTATCTCGTGGCCTGTTGCAAGGAGGGAATGCGGCTCCATCCAAGCGTCGGCCTTGGGATGCCGCGCCACGTACCTCCCGGCGGGGCGACCATTGCTGGTCGGTATTTTCCTGCTGGCAGTCGTGTGTCCATCAACGCGGCCGTCCTTCATTATGACAAGTCGATCTTTGGGCCCGACGCGGCGGAATTCAATCCGGACAGATGGATCCAGCGCGATGCGGCCCTGATGGACCGACACATGCTTCATTTCGGCGGAGGTTCGAGGACTTGTATCGGGAAGAACGTATGTTGTTGGCATGTGCCTTTTCACATCTCCCGTGACAAACCTGAGCGGGTACTGATCAAGACCTCGCTCTGCACAGATATCGATCGCTGAGATACACAAGCTCATCCCCAGCTTCCTGAGACGGTTCAATATTGAGCTCGCCGACCCCGATAAAGATTGGAAGACTGAGAACTTTTGGTTCAACAAGCAGACGGGCATATACGCGTATGTAACGGCCAGATAGTACTCTCAGTTTGGGGGCAAGTAGTCAAGTCTCGAAATTGATCGGTGAGGTGATCCGCCGGCTGGCCGGCATGTCGTTCAGGAGGATGAGATGGATGCCCAGTGCAGAGGTGCCGACTGAATGAAAACACCACCTGGCAGCAGTCCGCAGCAGCGGGAGATGTGGCAGTTGTTAGTCTGTTCGTCGTCACGTTTCTCGGTGTCGACAATACTATTCTGCTGCGGCTCGAGGGGTTTGATCTGGCTGTTCAACCTGTCCACGGCGTTTCTTCTGATGGGTTGTCGTACAACTGAGTTGCAAATATTGACATGTTTGACACGGTTTCTGCTCACTACACCGGGCCTTCATAATGGCACAGTTGTCGCAGGCTGCCGTGATCCGATGCGTCGGGGACTCCGCAGTGCTGCTATCTCGTGCAGCATGTAGCCGGACATGGCGCATCAGTGCGTCCTTTCGGGTAAATCGATAGTTGCAGAGCGGGCAAAAGAAGGGGCGTGCAGTCGCATGGCTAAGTTGATGGCGATCTCGGTGCTCTTTGCGCTTGAACGATTTATGGCAGGCACTGCAGGAAAACTCGGGCATCTCGACTGAGGAGCACACAGTCAAACTGCCCGGGCAGCGGGGAGAGGGGGGCCGGATAGAAAGAAAGTGTCACGATACCAGACGAATACCTAAGAAAGAATTGACGAGGAAGAGGACGAGGACGAAGAAGAGGAAGAGGAGGTTTGCACTCAGACGAGGTTGTGGCGATGAGGTTTGGTTTAACATCTGTTTGGCTAATCTGCTTACGGAAGTGATCACGGGGGCAGAGCAGTACAGAGCAGGGCAGAGTTCCCGAGATCATACTGAGCCAGTCTGGGAGAGGGTGGGAGGAGGGCGAGATACGAAGTGGGCAGATATCTAAGTACGAAGCGGCGTGGTGGGCGCGAGTCCCAAAGGAGCCGCGAGTAGTTTTGCCAAGGCTGTTTATGCCAAGCCCATGCAGTGAGCATCGACTTCTGCGAACTACATATGGAACAGGTGCGAGGCTACCATTCCTAAATTCAATACGTCCATCCTATTTTGCCCCTAGCTTGATGTAGCCAGCAGCACTTTGTAAGTCACAAATTAACATGTATGCCCTATTGCACCGAAGCTACGCAGCAAGGAGTTGCGCGTTGATGTCGGTTCGACGCTTCCGAACACCATAAGACGTGCAGATATGTATCCAGCAGAGACACAGCAAACAAGGCCATAGAAGCCACTGGTCTTGGATCAATACCCTAGGTGTGTAGAAAGGAAGAACTCCGAACAGGGTGGACACAACAACTGCTCCCGGACGACGCCGCTTCGAAAACTCCCTGCAGGTAGTCGGTACGTCGCGGTGCTTTTCCCCGGCGGTGCTTTCCTCCCCATATTGTTATGTTTTCATTTTGTTCCCAAGTCTCTGCTATGGTTGATTGACGCGCCCCGGACACGCCCCGAGGCATATCTCGTATCACGTCGCACAGCCCCGTGGACATTCTCGTTTGACATACTGTTCATACCTAGCACCGCCCACCAAAGGAACTCTCCATACTGGCCCATAAAATGCTGAGAAGACACTATTCGTATCGTGGTGGCGGCGCAGTATAGGCGCTAGCTATGCTCGCAGGCCGCTGAACTCCTGCAACGGCGTCCGAGTCACTGTCCCAGTGGGTAATTGGAGCGCCTTCCGCGTTGCCTAGCAAAGTCTGGTTCTGATCCGGGGTCGCCTCGTACCCGCTGCTCTCGTAATATAGGTGTTCTTTCCGTTTTGGCGTCTCGAGGGTGGAGGCACCATTGATGGCGGTATCTTCTTCGGGTGGGATTTCGCCATCGGCGTTCGTGGCCTCTTTCGCGGCGCGTACGCGTTTGTACTTGAGATACAAGGGCCATACAGCCGCAAGGATGGCCAGGATGAAGGCGATGATGCTGACGACGAGAACAAATATCAACCAGGGTTTACTTAATGCCTTCTTGTCATTCGAGTTGTTGTCGTGTACAACCACAATATTGGTCTTCCTCCGGGGAGCCATTGGGAAGTTTTGCGTGGAGTTGGTCTTGACGTGAACCAGACCAAATATCTCGGCTTGAGCGTGACAGAGCGAAAGCGCCTCCCCTTGCAGTTGATTGATGGTTTGATTGCCGTAAGTCTCTATTCCTTATGATTGCAACAAATGCAAGCCTTTCGTCTTGACACAGCAGAGGACTCGGGATGCCTGATAGCTGGTAGAACCGGTCAAGTGCTGCTTCCAAGGCCTCGTCCGCCTTTTAGCCAAAGACTAAACTCTAAGAGATCAGCAAGGTGGATGGTGAACGCAAGAAGGAGAGAAGGGATTGCAGGAAAGCAAATTGCTCATAAACAGGAGAAGAGCAAAGGGGATTTTGGACGGAGAGAAAGACAGAAGAGAGCAACGAGCGTGGGCTTCCTGTGACACCGTGATGGAGCTGAAAAGTCATCCGTATTTGCAAGGTCATTATGGGATTCTTGAGGTGCCTCTCCATTCGTGGCATTCAAAACTACGAAGTGTTGTCGACCTGAAGCGACGGCCGAGATACCGGAGCTGCTGTCCAGAACAGTGTTGGCAGGATTCAAGACCTGGAAGAAGCGATTCCTGGAGGAATCAAGCCCTGGATTTAGGGGCCAGCGTATCTCTTGATCTCCTTCCATCAAGTCCGTGCCTGTTGAGCAATCGGCGAGCATATGTTCGTTGCACGTGGTCACAAGATCACGTGACTGTGTATATAGCCACTGACCGTTTATCCCAGCGGGCACAGTCTGAGTGTGCTTCCGCAGTACCGAGTACGCGGTACTGTATTAACATACTCGGTACTCGTAATGATACCATTTTTAGGTCCTAGATGGGAACGCGTCTTATTCAGGAATGGCGCGACATAGACAATCACGCGAGGTTCGGCTATATACCAAAATCTGGAATAGGGGAACCCCAACCAATCGTGACAAGAAACTGCTCTGTCATCCGGCCTCGAATCCCGATCAAGATTCCGCAATCCTATTCTTCCTCGCAATTTCGCGGTCCTACTCGTGTGTGCAGCTGAGAAGGCGGACAAACTCATCAGGAAAAATGCGCTTTGGACCGATCAGCCATGGGAGTTCCCGCGGTACCCAGTACGTGTACTGGTTCAACACGAAGCCAAGATGTGGAGAAGTCGCGAATCCTCAATCCTCAACCAGTTAACGAGCTGAGGAGATTGGCTTGTCTCTTGGTGTCTTCGGAGCTGATAGCCAAACCCGAGGATAAGCAGAGGCCCGGCGGAGTTTTCGAAAGCTTGGGAAGTTTTCTGTTCCTCGAGAGCCGACGGAACAGGGCTTGATCCCACTAATAGATCGATCTTTTCAACCCCTGCAACCAGACGACACCGTCGAATGCATTGAGACAGAAATAAATGGGCGCTCAAGCGAGCTCAAGGGGAGCCAAAACAGCATTCGGAGCTGAATCTCAAAAGGTGTGTCCACTGTTGACCGCTAGTACTTCGTAACCGAAGCCGGCCCAGCACAGAGAGCAGACAGCAACAACGAAAATTAGCCACTCGAAGACATCGAAGGCCAAGAAGAAGCTTTGTAGGGAGGGTCGAGTGGGTAGCGAGTGGTGGGAGGCTGGTGTAGTTGCCCCACAGCCAAAGCATCCTCTCAGCCATCTGTCTTAGCTGACCAAGTGTGTAGAGACCAAGCCACGATGACAAGTATGAGATCGAGAGACTCCCAGCTACCAGGCAGAATTGGTCTTTACCTCCATAGCTCCATACAGGAAATAACAACATGCTTTCATCCTGCAGAGGCCCATAAGCTTCCGGTGAGGACATCCTGAAATCGGACGATCGGCGTTGGAGGCTGAGTTGACCTGACGCGACGACGCGTGAAGCGAGAGACCATACCGAAGACCGCTTCCCGTCCGCAATTTCTCGCTCTCTCGAACATCCTAATTGCAAAATGCCATATGCGAGCTTCCTCCCAATCTCAACTTCTTCAAATTTCCTTTTCCACCTTGGGCTTCAATGAAACGCCATATCCTTCGAGCCATTTCCGAACCAACCTGAGGCGGTACCGCCTGTAGCCATACGTGATAGCCACAAAGAGGATGTTGCTCCCAATGAACCAGCCGCCCATGGCGCTGGCGATGCCGACTGGGATGACCATTGCGTTACACTTGTTGAAGCAAGCCCCTATTGCAGACACGACTACAATCACTAGTACAATCGTCATCGTGCCAGTCGCTATGATCATGGCCATGGAACCCGGATGTTGAAGGGTTGGAGTGAATACGGTTCTTGTTTCAAGCTTTGGGCCATTAAGTCCACCTAGACAGTTAGCTTTCGGGTTGTCGGTGCATTTCGATGTCAAAAGCATGTGTCAAATACCACGGGACCACGCGCATACTGTCCAGTCACGCAGCGAACGTTGACTGTCTTTTCAAGGGCTGGAAACTAGAGACCAGACTTACCACATCGGAGATGGAACTTTGGTCTCTCGTGCCCTATATCCCGGGCTTCAATCGCAGATCCTCCAACTCTGCACCTGTCATTGACCGACTGTGGAATTGAATGAGCAGTGTTCCATTGCCTTGTTGTCCAGGCAGTGATAGGACAAACAAACTGAACGAATTGTTTACCCGTCGATTTCTCAATCAAACCCAGCCGTGCTCCGCGGCCAGTATAGCCGCCTAGTCCAGCAGATCCCGTCGACTTGTCGATCAGATATAACGTGGCTCTTTGGTCCTGAAGTTGGCGTTCCGCTCGGGTATAATACTCAATACGCTCATCGTGCGACACTTCGACCCCATAGTCCGAGCTATCCTCCACCCGGCGCTCAGGCGTGAGACGATGATGGGGCAAATGGTGCTCCACGACATATACGCCCATCACTTCCTCGTTATTTCCGCTGACTTCCAGCGTCTGAAGGTGTGGACATTGAAACCGTCCATATGGTATTGCCTGTTCGACCTTCAAGACTTGCAGTCTTGGTACTCCTTCGATATTCAAGGAGAGCCACCCATTTTCCAATACATCCATGGTAGCTCCCGGAAATAGCTCGTCGCCTTCAATTCGCGAAGGGATCCATGAATGTTCAGGATTCATCTCAGTGAAGCTCACATCCCTGTAGATGGACAGTTTCGAGTTAAAGAGCAAGGACAGTGGAAGCTTCCCACATCTTCTGAGAATTGCAGGCAATCCGTGCACTTCCACGTTGGCTCTGGAGAAGCCACTTGCATAGAAGTTGAGCATATTTGCGGTGATATGCAGAGGATCCTCACGGCGCGTGGCACTCCTGTGGATGAGAACGTTGTGGACGTGGATCAAAATGTCCGACTTCGAAGACCCGTATTCAGTCTTGTCGCTGTTTCGTCTCCCTGCGAGTGTCGCTATCTTTCGAATGTCGTTCAACGTGGATGCGTGAATGGTTTTGAGGGGTACCCAAAACGCGCTCTTTGGCGAAATCGGCAGCTTTTCTCCCATGAGTATACGATTGGCACAGGATGCTAGCTCCAAAAAGATCCCTAGCTGACCTTGCGCCGTCAATTTTGTTAGTTGCCGGTCAAGAGCGCGTCCGAAAAACCAGATTGGTTTTTGTGCTGACGTCAATTCTTGTAGGACTGCAGGGTTTTGTCCATTTATCTTGAAACGGACATTCCTAACTGAGGCACCCTCTTGGAACGTCCAAGCGCGTTGAGCCCACTTTGAAGATAGTATACTCGCCGACAGTAGATCTTCGGTGAGCTTGGTCTGCTGTTCGATTCCACGATCAATGACAAGGACTTGGTCAGCAGCTTGAAATATCGGGGTAATATGCCTGATTGCATATTCGCGCAGGTCGTCGTTCTTATTGTCGTGCCTGCGAGCTTTTCTGGGGATGCAGAGAGTATCGAGCCAGAAATAGAGTTTTCGGGGGCCGTAATGGGATTTGAAAACTCCCAGAGAGTATATCTTCTCTACTGGAGGTAACGCCTTTTGCTTCTCGTCCTCCAGTTTCTGAAGCTCCTCTTTAATGCGTCTTAGCTGACATCTTCGTATTTGATTTTTGTTTTGGTTACCCATTCCATCACTCCAAACATGTGAGATTGCAGTGAAGTTTTGTCGGCCAGTGTACGGTTCAATACCGATATTGAAATCCTTGCCTTCGGCTGAGGGATCAATGTAACAAATCGGTATTTTGCTCTCCGCGACCATGTCGCAGAGTTTTTTATGAAATTCTTGATACTGGACTGGAACTAAATCGTCCGTTTGATTCGGGCATTCTGGTGCATGCGCTGGCTCATACAAGATTTGTTCCTCGGTACCGAGATCATATGCCTCACACCTTAAGGCATACATGCATCTTGCGTGGTCAATTCCGGGCTGTCGAGTTCGAATGCGGCAAAGGTAATACGCGGTCGAGTAATCGTATTTCCGCAGAATTTGCTTTACGATAACAGGACACCATCCGGTGTGATTGAACCATGCCTGAAGAAGCTCTCCGGTCAAGCTACACGGCATTGAGCTTCCCGGAGAAAGCACATGAAAAAGTTTCACCTGTCTCTCGTCATCCCCATTTGGCCATGCGTGGCGGGCGTTGTCTGCAAGTCTGAGGCTCTTGGAGAACCAAGGTTCGTAGCGACGGCTGAGGAGACCGGCTTTGGGGGGCGTGATCTGATGAGCCGCTACAACCGAAGCGATATATTCCATCACCAGCTTAACACACAGGAAAAGCGCTGCCAATGTCTGGTCTTCCATGGTTCCGTTTTCCGTTGTTGATGCTCGCGAATCCAGTTCGTTAATTCGCACTGCGGCGAATTTGAGCCTGTTTTCAATAACCTTCACTTCTTGTAGCTTGCTGTACCAAAGCTGGAGCTTTCTTCGGAATCCGCATCCCCCAAGGTTATTGTAGCAGTCTATAATGTCTTCTCTTTTGGTGATACCGACTGTTGAGGAGAGGAGGCCGTATAATAGCCATTGTTGAGCAAGCCGTCGTTTCTGGCTTAGAGTAGCATTACCGAGTCGCTCGAATCCATTCTCTGTCAGATATTGGTATTCTTTGAACACCAAGGACGGATCTTCGAATTGGTCTGCTGTCCAGAGAGGATGCTCAATGTCCTCAAAAGTAACCTCGAATGGAAAATCACTTCGATTCTCATCCTTTTCTGGCGCGGGCAGCAGATTATCCAGCAAGGCTGGTGGGTTCTGATATGGATGTTGGACGCGCTCTCCGTGGTCTACCTGTCTTGGCATTGTCCTAGGATTGCTTTCACGGCGGGAAAAGAGGGCAGGTATTCCTCGAGATCTTCTGATATACGCTGTCAATTGATCGGTAGAGTAGCTAGTTTAACAAACCTTTTGCAAGCTGCTCAAAGCCTAGGTGTCGTGAATTTGGCAGTTGAGCCGGAATCAGTATCGCGGATCGACCAAACCGAATTCGCCCATGGTGGTACGCATCTATAATATGAGGTATTTGAAAATGATAGCGAATAGAAAAGGGGGTTCCAGGATGCAGACACGCCATAATTATTGCCTGTGCTGTGCTTCCAGCGCCGTAGGCCATACTGGAGAGATCGGGATGTACAGTGTATTTGCAGAATCAAAATTGAGTGGTACTACGCAACAGTGAGTAATTATACTGCCATTGGACGTCTGTTTGAACAATGGTCTGATATGGCACGAGAGTCGGCCAATGTCGAGGTCTGATGAGAGACGACATTCGACACCAAGTTTACGGACAGAAAACTTGCCCATGGAGTGTTGATGAGTGCATAAACCGCAAAGAGAAAGGCATCCAAGGAGCAGCCTTTATGAATTTGGGAAGCCAGAGTTGTTGCCTACCTCTCAGTGTGAACATGAACAACCCCACGGACCAAGGATTTCAGACTCCGTGTTGGATTTGGCGAGTTTGTCTGGACCGGCAGGCTACAGCCTTGGATCCAATAAAACTCTTCAAATTTCCTAGAAGCTGCATTGGAGATGGATATGTGACTGCGTCTAGATAGTACTGTTGACCACTGGCCGAAGTGTTGGTTCATGCGATCCGGAGGACAGAAGAGAGAACCAATACGCTAGGTTTGACGCACAGGTTGGGTGGAACGGCGTCGTTCGATTCGCTGGAGTCGTTGGCCTGCTGGGCGACCTGCAGCCATAGCCACAGTTGAAATCGAGCAAGCTGATCGCCGCTGGTCATTGTCTGTGTAGAAGCACTGGTTGGAAGTCGCAGTCTGTTGGAGCAAGGCGATACACAGCCACAATCGATTGAAGCATGTGATCTCGTGCTGTATTTCCTACGGCTCAAAGTGCTGAGGACATGTTCGAAACAAGTCTTTATCCAGGTGGGAAAAAGAGGTTAGGCAAAGCCGGTAACTTTGTTTGACGCTTTTGCAATATGTGTCTTCCCAGCAAGTTTGGACGCCTCAATGTCGTTTGCTTTGTCCTTGTTATTTCTATTATCGACCCTGAAATGGAAACTGGCGCTCAAAGCATTGGGAGCTCCTAGCCGGCGAGACGATAAGCGGAATCGCTGTGGCATATTCAATTTTACAGACGTCACTTTTGTATCGTAGTCGTGTGCTCTTACTTTTCGGGGACTGTAAATGGACATAAGTTCAGGCGCAGTGCCTCTTGAGAGTCATCACCATGGCCCGGAGCCATTTACTAACCTTTCTTTTCATCTCTAATGTTGAGGTGCGTTGTCAGCACAAGTCAACATTTTGCGACTGATTCCTGGCTGTGGTCTACGGATGGAAATTTGGACAAGTTCAGATTGCAGTAGCGAGTTTATGGTTGTCACATAAACAGCGCAAACAGCACAAATAGTACAAACATCGAAGAGGTCCTTCGTGGCGTACGTTAATCCACTTTTGGACACGACGCTTGGCAACGAGATTCGAGCGACTTCGACTGCAACTGCTGCTGCCTTCACATCTGCTTGTCCTTCTTTGACTCATCCGGCAAACACTGCGATGATTCAGAAGATTGCGAATCATACTTTAAGAGCAGGCTCTTAACGTAGAACAGTACATTCTTTCGGTCTCCCGATCAGAGCATCTCAACCCGAATGACCTTCGCCGCGCGACTACCATCCATTATCGCCCTTGGTCAGTCTGCCCGCACCCCCAATCGCCACAGCTCTCATTTCAACATTTCACAAAACTTTCGCACTGCAAAGAGTAAGAGGGGGCGGCAAACTTGGGACGCCTTCAAAGTTCTGTGGCACCTCCGCTACCCGTCGCCATGGCTGCGATCCCTTCGTTCGCCTTTCCAGACGTGGACGCGTCGCAGCTTGATGACAAAATGGACGTAGCCTCCTCGCCGTTTCGACAGCCCGACGATCTCGACATCGACCTCGATTCCATCCGCGATCCTTCCGTTGTTGGTTCTCCTCTCGACGACATGGTTGATGACCCTGCGGGACTTCCCAATACGGGACCAGATACTATGGAAGACCAACCTGACGAGACATTACTGGATGATGATATGAATGATGAACAGAACGCATCGATGCTAACTGAACAACCCGATCCGGACTACAATATGGATGCCTCTGTCGAAGAAGTTCAAGGTGATGAAGATGAAGATATCCTGTATGAAGACGAGGAGGATATCGGTATGGCTGTGCCAGACACTGAAGGGACTGCTAAGTACAACACAAATGAGGGTCAGCCGCAGGCCTATGAAGAGGTGGGAGCCGACGTGATTTTAGAAGAACTTGGGGATCAGCCGGAAAAACAGGACCACACCGATATAGGTACTAATCAATTTGAAACTCTCTCCGCTGGGGCACCCGTCCCTGTCGCAGAAGATGCAGCCCAAGATCAAGGAGAGACTCAGGCTTCAAGAGTTGAGACACCGGAAACATCTCAAGAATATCCAACAAACCAAGCCGATCCTGAACGAGAGCAAGGTGAGCAGCGTGATGATGCTGCGGAACTGCCAGAACAACATCAACAAGCTGAGGGTGATGATCATGTTCCCCCCTCCGAGGAAGGTAGTCGTCGTGGGGCTGACTCTCAGGCAACCATCGAAACAAATGAACCCGGGCCCAAAGACCAACATGATAACACGGCGAAGATCGAAGATAAAAGAGCAGCTCAGACCGTGCATCCTGTGACCCTTGTTTATCTCGAAGAGGAAATGTCGCTCTTCCCGCCCATGATCGGCGACGCTTCGAGTGTATACTTCCTGCCTGACGCTTCGTTGGCCTTTGAGCCTCTGGACAGACTGCTTGCAGCATGCCGTGAGATCTTGACTGGAACCCTGGATCACCATGATGAGCTTGTGCTTGACGTGCCTGGGCTAGGTCTGCACATCTGCGAGGACTCAAAATATGCTGCTCAGATTACACTGTCTCAGATCCTCGACGTCTATTTGCACCTATGCAGTAATGACGCAGGCCAAGTGTCTCAACCTCTATACTGTCACCTCAGCAGCCGAGTGAGCCTGGCGTCGCAATATGCCTACCTCTGTTCCGCGGGAGCCGAAGGGAAGACCTATGCTGAAATTGCTGCCGATCACTTAGATTCTCCAGAGCTGGAGGGCGACGGTGCAGGAGAAGATAATGACCATCACGAACATCAGAACGAAGGCGATCAGTCGCCTGCCAACGATGAAACAGAGGACATTGCGGAGAGTACGGACAATCCACCGACCACGGCCCGTGTTGGTAATGATCATCATCGTCTAGATACCTTCGACGAGGAAGAGCAGGCGGAGGATGATATCTTCTCCGACCATGCCACCAGGGGTACTACGCCTACAATTTCAAGTGCCGTGCTTGTCGCTACCGATACAGATCATCCCGAGGTTGTCGCAATCACAGAAGCGTCTGAGACTGCTGAACAGGTAGACCTGCTTGATAGAGCTGATCCACAAGATCATGAGTCAGAGTACGCGTACGACGAGACTCGAGAGCCCGAGAATAGTGGAACTGAGCAAGAGGGGCATCCCGAAGCTGAAGATAAGCTGCATGAGGGTCATGAGCATGAAACAAACAGTTCACATACTGTGGAAGCCGATTCGGCCGGCACGGACCTCCAGGATATCGATGCTACTGATGTCGAGGCAAAAGGGCTTGTACAATTCACCGAAGAAGCGGAAGATCTTTTCCACCATGGAGAGGATGGACTCGAGCCGGAAACCAGCTACGAGCCTTTTGAAGATGAAGAGCTCTTCGTCGCTCAGGATGAATATGGCGAAGGTCCGGCTGAAGACGTCTCCGCAACCATACAACAAGACCTAGCGGCGACTTTGCCAAATGCAGGCGAGCCGGAGGCGCCTGAGACTCGAACTTTGCTTCCCGCCAATGCCGAATCCTCGGGCCAGGACACGCTGCACCCAGCTTCGGCCGATGGAGTGGAATTGCCGGCCAATCTTAGTCCTCCCCAGACTCCTGTCAAAGGCACGCAAGCCAAAAGGAAGGCCGAAGACGATGATGAGCTCCTTCTTGATCTTGACACGCCAGACACAAAGCGTCGACGACCTTCATAGTCACTCATGTCGACCATGCTTTTTTCGTCTACACTTACTCGACCGACGCGGGCAATAGCATACGGCCCAACAAATTCGACACGTCGCAATACGACCCCCAACCCCGGCCAACTTTTGTCCACCTTACTAACTATGGCAGAATCTAACCGTCTAGGTTTCCCGGTAGGATCTATCCTCTTCCCTCACCACACCACGGCACCTTGTTTATGCATTTGTCGACACTCATACATTACTATGCTGCATTAAACTCCCTTCTATTCCCCTGTACTACTAACTATAGTTTTTCGCTTTCACGCTGGGCATTTTATTTGGGGATCCATCGAGGTTTACTTTGATGTTCAACCCTGTCTTGCTACGCCAGGCGTTTTATGAACCTGAAAATGGAAGATCGATCGGGAAGAACGTGTACAATGAGACGGTTGGAACTTACCGTGACTGCAACGGCTGGGTGGGAGGGTTTGCAGTTCACCGTAAGTCACAAGAGATGGGGAGGAGGACCGGGGTTGAATTTGTTGATGGGGAAGAAAGTCATGTTTCCATTTTGCTGCTGTATCATCCTTGGAGGGCTTTGCTGGGGTGTCGGCAAGGATGACTTTTGCTTTGAGCCAAGTGCAGAAGAGGATATCTGGAGGGCAGATCGAGAGAGCGAAAAGGGAAAGCACTATCTTGCACAGGGCGAAGGGGGGCAATTTTTGAACTCGGTGATTTGCCTGATTTTTGCAAATATGGACCGCAAGTTCCAGATCCAGGAATCAAGGCACCTATCTCTACTGAACAATTACTCGAAGCAAGAGCCCTTATTGTCACCTGTGACTTGTCCTTTGTGCCACGTGCCAAGCTTGTTATATTAGTAGATTCGTACTATTCGACACGAGAGAAGAATCGGGGACTCGGGACTCGAGAGTCGACTGTTTGAAAGAAAAAAAAAGGAGCATGTGAGAAGAGTGTTGCGCAACATGCAGCCAATCATCGATTAGCTATTTCGCAGCACGAATACGTGATGTACATACAAAACCCGCAACAGGCGCCCTCGACGAAACTTGTATTCCTGGCCACTTGGACCTTTTCCTAAGGGTATCCCCCCCCAAAAAACCCTGTGGTTCTGCTCAAACAAGTCCACGCAGGCGGTTCCCTCCCACGGTCCCCTTATTTATGCAACCCCTCTCATGCATGGCTATCGAGCACTTTGGGTTTGGCATCGATTCCCAAGACGACCTTGTGCTCAACAGGACCCATGCCGCTCGAGTCGCTCGACTCGTCGTCACTGGTTCTCTCTTCGGTGCATGCAACATCAGCGGCAGCAGCCTTGGATTTCATCAAGGGGTAATGCCCCTTGGTCTCCTTGAACCTCAACAGGACGAGGCCGGCCATGACGACGATCCAGAAGACGTTGTATCCGATGACACTGCCGTAGGTGGCGCTGTTCTGCCAACCCAGGATGGCATTGAAGATGCCCCAGCCGCCGCCACCGTTCAGCAGCGGGTTGCAGCAGTTCACGTGCCAGACGCTTGATCGGATGTCATAGGAGCCTGGCCCGGAGCCGTTCTCGGCGGCATCGCCACCGGTGGCCCGGTTAAACGCGTGGTTTTCGAAAAACCAGATGCTTCGCGAAAAGAGGCCGGCGGCGACGAGATAGAGGAAGCAGGTGCTGGCAATGAGAAAAAACTGCAGGGGTGCCATGTTGCCGCCCTTGTATATAATGAACCCCACCGCACAACCGGCAGCGAGGCCGCAGAATGTCGGCAAGGGAATGGAACTGGCCTGGACGCCGAGACTCACGCCCCCGATGAAGACTATGGCTTCGATCCCTTCGCGCAGAATGGTGATGAAGGGGAGCAGGAACATGGCATACTTCTCGGCCCAGGCCTTGAGGCGACTGCCGAGTCTGCCATGTCTGTTATCCTTGGCTTCCAGGGCCTTTGCAAGCTTGACCCTCCATTTGGCCTGCATCTTGGAGACGCGCAAGAGTGCAGCACCCATGACTGCAATGATGATGGAGGCAATCAGAGCGAAGATGCCCTCCCAGAGGTCCTCGGTGGTCCCCCAGGTGTTGGTCCCAATGCCATAAAATGCCCCGATCATTCCGCAGCCCACGATCAGACATATGACGAAGCCTACCAGGGTGCCGTACCAGATCTGCAAGACACCAAAAAGGTAAGGAAAACAGCGGCCGGACAGGGGCGATTGGGAGCTGCCACGTACCTGGTTGCGCAGTTTCTTGTACACAGTCTTGTCTCGATCTGGGCCCAGCTGCTGCCTGAGGAAGGACAGCAGGACCGAGACCACAATGGTGGTTTCCAGGGTCTCTCTGAAGACGATGAAGAAGACGGGCACGGCGAACACGTCGGGCATGGCGGGCTGGTGCGTGTGGATTGTGTTTTTCAACTCAGGTAAGCTATCAAGTCCAGGCCTGTCTTTTTTTTTGTTTCTGGCACCCTTTGTTCATCCAAGCTCCCCTCCCAGCAAAAGGTAGCAGAGGATATAGAGAGAGGATTGGGCGGGTTGGTGTGACGGGAGGATTGCATCTGATAAGATCAATTCTTTTCCCCCCCTCGAGTTCAGGTGATGGATGCATGAAGAGCAGGGAGGGTACTGGGTAACTCGGGAGTGGTCGAGGAGCCGAGTTGGGGCGAGTGGCCGAGAGGGCGAGTCGGCGAGTGGGGGGGGGGGGAACCGGGGGGGACCTGGGACCTGGGACCTGGGACCTGGGACTTGGGACCTGCACTGCGTTGCGCAATGCCATTTCTTGGCCACGAAAACTGTTCAATGCGATGGATGAAAAATTCCCAGACTGCACCCACCACAAGCACCACGAGCACTACTGGTTACAAGCACCACAGAATACCAACCCTCGTCGCCCAGTCACTCAGTCACTCAGTCGCTCAGTCAGTCCACTCGGCCGATGTCGCTCTCGTCTGTTCTACGACTCGACAACCCGCTCCTCTGGTCCGCCGTGAGGTTCCACCATCTTTTGTCTACAGCAAAGGCCATTGGAGAAGTCCGCTCGCCTGCTCACCTGCGCACCCACTCCCCCCCTGGCACAAACTTCACCATCGCCGCTTGTTGCCGCCCCAGCAAAAATAGTCGGTCGATTGGTCAACCTGCATCACACAGCTCATGAAAATGCTGTCGTCGGCTGATACCCGGGTTGGGTGGGAGCGAAATTGATTTCATGACCAGCCAGGGAAATTCTCTGCTTTGCACACATGCACGTCAATGGCGCATCGCTCCGCACTGTCCGGCTTGAGCTCGACTGCGAACGAACCCTCCGGCCTTTTTCCTCTCTAATCCTTGTGTTCACGCCTCCCGGTGGACATCGCCCACTAGGATCAATTCAATCCAGTGCAACTAAGGCTGCAGGCGCTCGGCAGAAGACGGTGGGTTGCAATCAAAGTGGTAAAACCAGACAGGTTCGTGGCACCATTGGCAGTTTTGATCAGATAAAGAAAACTAACCAGCGCTCAGCTCGCCAGACAATTGGACATGGATCCACCAGATTAGATTCACAGCTCTTGAATACATACTACAGTACTATTCAATTTTTTATCTGATCCCTTCTCGCACCTCCCTTGTCCTCGACGTCCTTCCTGTCGCTTTCAATTCGAACAACCAGCCGAGACGGTCCCTCTCTTTCTCTCTCTCAGTCTCTCTCAGTCTCTCTCAGTCTCAGGTTCTGGCGAGCTCGCGGCGGCTCCTTTCCATCGATTCCCACGAGCAGCCAGAAACCAAGCCTCGACCAGCTAGCTTGGCGACGACGAAACATCAACTTGCCCGGATTGTCTGGACCACTTCCGCCAAGGGACCCGACCGCGTCATGCCCTCCCCTGCAGGTTGAATGGTTTTCGTCTTGGCTGTTGACTTTACGACTTGCATTGCCCGCCACCGTCCAAGCCCGACGAGCCACGCCACTCAGTACAATTTCCTCAGGCCACGAAAGAGTTGAGGAGTCTTTCCTTCGCTGCTAATCTGACGAGTTGAGTGGTAATCTAATCTGATCGACCGTCTGATTTTTCCAACTTTCTCCCGCGTCGGAGTAGTATCGGAGCAACGGCGAGGGTCGAAATAATTGCCAGACGCTTTGCAGCTTTCCGGCTCCGCTGGCAAAGGGCAATCGCGCCCTCATCCTTCCAAAAATCTTATCTGATCTTGATGGTCGATATTTTTCCTTGCATCTATTGAGCTCGTCTCAAGGACAGAGATCATGGCTCTGTCTCTGTCCAACTTCCTCTTCATATGTACGGCCTTCCTGCTGTCATTTGTCTCTGCGGCCACACGGGTGTATAACTTCACTGCTGGCTGGGTGATCACAAACCCGGATGGCCTGTTCAACAGGCCTACCATTGGCATTAATGGCCAGTGGCCCTTGCCCCGAATCGAGGCCGACGTGGGTGACAGGGTCATTGTCCATCTGAAGAATGATCTGGGAAACCAGTCTACCTCGATCCACTTCCATGGCCTTTTCATGAACGGCTCAAATCACATGGATGGTGTTGCGAGTACAACGCAATGCCCGGTGCCGCCTGGTGCCATCTTTACGTACGATTTCAATGTGTGCCCAACTGCTTCCTTGAGAAGCTCGCCCTGGACTAACGCCGACATCAGGTCACTCAGCCAGGCACATATTGGTATCATTCCCATGTCGACGGACAGTATCCGGATGGATTCAGAGGGCCGCTTGTCATCCACGATCCAGACAATCCATACGCAGACCTCTACGACGAGGAGCTGGTGCTGACGCTCTCGGACTGGTATCATGAACAAATGCCCACCCTCATCAAGAAGTTTTTGAGCGTTACCAATCCTACAGGTGCCGAGCCAGGTAAGTCGGAATCAACCTTGCGTCCTCTCTTGCGCTAAGTGCGCGGCAAAGTACCACAATCTGCTCTTATGAACGACACCCAAAACCTCCAAATCCCCGTGCAGCCTGGTAAAACCTACTTCTTGCGCATAATCAACATGGCCGCCTTCGCAGCCCAATACTTCTGGATAGAAGGACACACCTTCCGCATCATCGAAGTGGACGGCGTGTACCATGAACCCGCCGAAGCAAGCATGATTTACCTGACCGCGGCACAACGGTACGGTGTTCTGCTCACCACGAAAAATGACACGGGTGCGAATTTTGCCATCATGGGCTCTATGGACGAAGACTTGTTCGATAAGGTGCCCGGTGGCTTGAACCCGAACGTGACGAGTTTCTTGGTATATGACACAGATAAACCGATGCCCACGCCTAAGCTTATTGACTCCTTTGAGCCGTTTGATGATATGGAGCTTAGACCGACCGATGGAGAGGAGCTGCTTGAGGCCCCCGATTTGGTCGTCCAGCTTGACCTGATGATGAACAATCTGGGTGATGGGGTCGTGAGTCCCGTCCTACCCTCCGAGGGACCTTGATTAACATCTCTTGCGTGCCGCGTTTAGAACTATGCATTCTTCAACGGCATCACCTACGTCCGGCCCAAAGTGCCGTCCCTGTACACGGCGCTGACGACCGGCGCTCTCGCGGCGAATGCCGCCGTCTACGGCGTCAACACGCACGCCTACGTCCTGGGCCACAACGAAGTCGTCGAGATCGTCCTGAACAACCAAGACCCGGGCAAACATCCGTTCCACCTGCACGGCCACGCTTTCCAGGCGGTCGTGCGCGGCGCTGAAGACTCGGGCGACTACGACCCCAACGCGGTCAAGAATGGCAGCCTGGTCCTGCCCAGGAGGCCGATGAGGAGGGATACGATCTTGGTGAGGCCGAACGGACACATCATGATGAGGTTCAGGAGCGACAACCCCGGCGTGTGGTTGTTCCATTGCCACATCGAATGGCACGTTGATTCGGGGCTGGTTATGACTTTTGTCGAGGTACGTTTCAGGATCTATCTGTCTTCCGCTACTCCTCGAACTTCTCTCTTCCATTCCCCCCCTCCCCCCCTCTCTCTTGTTGGCCGGTCCATTTTAATCCTAACACCTCCTTCCTCACACCCTCTAGTCCCCTCTAATCCTCCAACAAACCCTCCCCTCCCGCATTCCAGACGACCATTTCGCTGCCTGCGCCGCCCTGCCCATGCCAACGGCCGGCAACGCCGCAGCCAACACACACGACCTCCTCGACCTGAGCGGCGCCAACGTCTCTCCGCCACCGTTGCCCGACGGCTTCACCACGCGCGGCATCGTCGCGCTGACATTCAGCATCGTCGCGGGCATCCTCGGCGTCGCGACCGTCGTGTGGTACGGGCTCGGCGAGATGGGATCCATCGAGACTGAGCGTGAGAAGGCGAAGATCCGGAAGATCGCCGCGGAGCGAGGCGTCGGCATCGGCGACCTCGACGTGTCCAGCGAGCACGCCGACACTTCTGCTTCATCCGCTCGGACTGCCAGTGGCGGTGACGGTGTTTTGGCCGGAGCCGGGACGGGACCTCACGCTGGTGTGGACGCAGAGGAGATCACGAGGGCGGGCAAGTAGAGTAGACCGGAATCGATCAGATTATAATATGCGACAACGTGCTCGCTCCTTCTTGTGCGGCGTTCAAAGAATCGTAAGGAACGGGGGTTCAAAGCAGGTCAACTTATATTCTCCTGCCATGGACATATCTACTGCAGACGCTTCCTCTGTCGGGCATCTTTCTCTCAATGCCGCTCGCACTCTCCCCATCCAAGGGTTGCTTATACACGTGACGGGGTCGAAGCTTAATCTTGGCCCACGAGACATACCACCGTCGTTCACTAAGAGCTCTTCTGACTCAGCGTAACCTGATCTGTGACCAACATGCCAGCAATACTCGCACTAGTTAACGTAGAGAGCACCCCTGAAAACAACGCCGAGAGAGCGACACGAGAAACATCGCCGGAGCGAGAAGGTGCGATCTGGCTGAGCACGCCGATTTGGGTGCCTAGGGAGCCAAAGTTGCCGAATCCTACAATGAACAGTTAGCATCCATTGATGGCATACACGAGTGCCGATTAAGCTTGGGGCTTCAAAGTACAAGGAGACTTACCGCACAACGCATATGTCGCAATCAGCTTTGACCGCGGACTCATGTTGATATACTTTGGCTCGCTGGTGAGAGAGTTGTACGCGACGAACTCATTCGCGACGACTTTGATACCAATGAGTTGACCCACATTCAGCAGGTCGTCGCGAGGCACACCCAACAGGAAGGCCACCGGGTAGCAAACATAGCCCAGGAGAAGTTGGAGGGTCAGATAGGGCTCGCCGTCCTGGGTGATGTTGATATACCTATTCGAAAGATCGAGACAAATTAGTGGATCGAGCTTCCCGAATGGGACAGACTCTGAGTGGATGGACAAAATCGTTGACTTACCTTCCCCACCACCCTAGAAGAGCATTGAGCAATCCAATCAGTGCGATAATGCAGAGCAAAGTAGCCACAATCATGCCCGCGATCTTGATACCCAGCCAAGCACCATTGGCAAAAGCGTGCAGAGCATTTGTTGCGCGATGTTCATCGTCGTCAGGAATGACCACTCGACCAGAAGTTATGGTCTCCTCGGTTTCTGGGTATCGCATCTTTGACACCGCCAACGACGCTGGAATCGACATGATACAAGAAGACACCAGAGCTTGCGGGTTCAGTCCCAAACCGATATAAGCTACTAGCACCGACCCGGCAATAGTCGCGAAGCCAGAGCACATGACTTGGTGAATTTCGGCCAGGGTCAAGTGAGGCACGAACGGCCGTACCAACATGGCAGATTCGCCTTGCCCAATGAAGGGAGAAGCTGCTGCCACGACAGCTTCAGCACCGGAGACACGTAAGCTCCAGAAGAAAAACACGGCGAATTTTCCAATGAACCATTGCAAGACACCCAGATAATACAGGACCTGCACGAATGCGACGAAGAAGATGATCGGAGGGACCACTCCGGTCAAGAACCAGTGCAGGTCGATGACACTCTCTGCCGTCAAGAACGAGGTACCCTGGTCTGCAAAGCCCAGCAACTGGCGAGCCAGGAAGGAGATGAAGTTGAAAATGTCGTAACCTGCCTTTGTTCGGAGCACGAATACCGCAATGACGAATTGCGTCAACATGCCGCCGATGACTGTATGCCAGCGAATCTTCCGACGGTCGCGCGAAGTAATCCACAGAACAGCTATCATCACGGCAAGCCCCAGAAGGGAAATAGCACGATTTCCACGAGTGTTGTCAGCAGATTCCTCCGAGACAAACGATCCAACCAGGATCACGGCGAGAGCTACCAGCGCAGCGAGCCAAATGCGGAGTTTCTCTGGAATAACCTGGTAAACCCTCACGCCCGTGTTGTTCCAGACGAAATGCATTGGTCGAGTGACGATAGTGATGGGTGCCCAGAAGAAGATGAGGCGTAGGGTGATAGCGAGGTAGAGGAGAAAAGGAATCAGCCAGCCCAGGTCATAGCGGTGCAGAACCAAACCAGCGATCCACCATCTGCAGCAATAAATGAGGAGGTTTCTCATGACGAAAGAATCGGCGAAACTCACCCGGTGAACAGCAACCAAATGAAAAGGTGAACAAATATCTTGTATTTTCCGTATGCTCTCGAGAAGCGATGTTTCTTGCCGTCGTCCTCTGATCCGTCTGTCATTACCCGCGTGGGACCCACGTCTCCTTTCTCGGCGTCACCCATGGTGATGAAGTCCTTCTCATTGACCTGCTCTGAGGGTCGTCGAAGCTGGTGTTTCACATAGTCTTGAGGGTTCTTGGTACCAAGATGCTGATCGGCGGTGGTGCCCTCCGCGTACAGGACCTCGTCATGGCGACCGGTCAGCGAAGGGCGGCCGTGGTGCAAGTGCTTGTGCTGGTGCTCGTGGGAGTAGTGCAGAGTCAAGTCTGGGTTCTCGTCGACGTCCTTCTGCATTGAAGGGTTGTGGCCATGATCGGGAATGTCGTGGTGTGTCCGTCTGCGCTCCCCAGCCTCGGCAGGCGCATCGGTCGGGTGCGTGTGGACGGCGTGGTCGTCCACCATCTTAGGCTCCTTTGGCTCAACGGGGTCTTGATTTGAGCTCATCCTGCTGGCCGTCTCCGCTCGTGCTTGTCGTCAAGGTACTTGGAGAGAACAGTGGATCGCAGAAAGGAAAGAGCGACCAGAAGGACGGGGACGAAGGCGACAAAGGTGATCAACCACGGAGACATGGTGGAGTTGGGTAATGGTTATGTACTTTTTCTTTCTCCAAGCAGTGAGCCGAGTGGGTGGTGAGCACCAATGCGGCAGGGTTCTGTTTGGTCTTCGCGAAAGCCGAAAGAGGATGGGAGCTCCGGCGAGCTTGCAGGGGCAGACGAGGTCGAATTGTGCGCATCTCAATGCAAAGTGGATCGCGTGGACAGTGATGATCTGCTTGCCGACCGCAAAGTGTATGGTTGTAGCAGTGTCGAAGGGAAAATGAGTGGTGGGATGCAGGCAAAGGGATGCTGGGGATGTTCGCTCAACGCCACTGATGGTCCAACCGTTGCAACGCTACACCGTCACGTTTCTTGGCATTTTGTCGGTGTCGAGATGCGCCTCGTCTCCTTGGTCTCCCTGGTCTCCCTCGTCTTGCGCCCGGCCTGTCCAGCCTGTCGCCTTCTGCATAATTTCAACCAACCTCCCCATCTCAGCCCTAATCGACCTGCTCAGGCAAGCAGTCCAAGTTCGACTATCAGGCCAAGACGGACCGTGAGAGCTCGCCAAGTGATAAGAGAACGATCCCAAGGTCCAGTTTGGCTTCTTACAAGACTGATCGCTTCGCTGTCGCAGTTCCAATGCAACCTGGCTGTCTGGTGCTGACCGTCCTTCTCGCCGTTCCGTCGAATCAAAGACCTGCCTCCTGCTATGTCCCCTTGTCTGCGCCTGTGTCCCAGCCCACACGTCGGTCGCCTCCGCTTTCTGGGCAAGTCCAAGGATTGTCGGCGCCCCATTTGGCGCAGTCTGGTGGGCAATGAGGGCACCAACAAGAGATAGACGAGCACTCGATACAACGTGTGCAGCTCGACAATTGCCACAATCAACGGAGTTCCTTGCTCGCAGCCTCGGCCCCTCCCAGATTGCCTTGCCGCCCGCTACGGCGGAACTTCCAGAAGCACAATTTCCTAGCCGAGACGGCGCATATACTGACGGTTATGGACGGATCTTCCTCATTGTACCCAGTACCCGGTACAAGGAGAAGTGAATTACACACAAGAACAAAGTTGCTTTTCTCGCCATGCGGCCCCTTCACCTGCCAACTCCTCGCTTTCACCAAATCCAGGACATGGAAGTAAACTGTATACGATATACCGGGTACGTCAACGGTGAATTATTCCGGACAGGGGTTTTTGGCCCTCAGAGCTCGCTGCTTAACAATGACCCCTGCAATGCCTGGGGCCTCTTGTCTCCACCCCGCGTGCTCAAAATCCCAAACCGTAGGAACACTTCCGAGCATGTGACCAGGATGGAGATCACGATCAGGACTATGATAATCCAATTGATCCGGGACATCTTGTCATCGGAAATGTAGTCTGACAAGACCTCGGTCAAGTCAAGGAACACCCGACAACGTTCATTGAGGATCTGAATCCGAGGTTTGATTTCAAGGTACTCGCGTACCGCGTTGTACAGCGGATGCAGGGTCGGCTCGCTATCCCAAATCAGGTTGGGTACGTCGAGGACATTCGATGCTAGATGGTTGTAAGAGTCAGCACACATGCTCCTGACAAATAGGCCGCAAGGTGACCTACACAAATTGACCTCCACTCGGCTCTTGTATAGGCCTCCGAGCAGCTTGATGACTTCTTCTCGTTTCAGTCCCAGCTCTCCTGTTTTGGCCAACTTTCCGGGCACATCCTTGGCCGCCTCCATCTGGGCAGCCATGGTTTCCTCAAAGAAGCTTAGCTTGGTGCTCTGAGCAATGGCATGGCTGATGGCCAGCTTGATCATATGGTCGCCGCTGCGGAGTGTAATCATGTCGTTGTATACTCGTGGCCGCAAAATCTCGTTGTTGTACTCGAAGTGGAAGTCCTCCGTCTCGAAATCTTCCTCATCCAAGGCATTTGTTGTAAGGGTGATGGGCGATACGATGTTGGTCTTTGGGTCAACAATCGTCGCAAAAGCAAAGTCAGCCAGAACGTCTTTCTCCTGCCTCTCGCTGAAATTCCAAAACACAACCACTCCATAGCTAAAGACAAACATTTCCGCAAATCGGTACGTATCGACAGGAAGACTTGCACCTGGACTGTTTGATCTCTGCGAATTGCCGCTGTCTCTCCGCTGCCCGTTGAGTCGTGGTCGTTCCAGGTGACTCGGGTCACCGTGATTTGGCTCGACAGGCTGCTCATCCGGCGTGTAGTGACCTCTCACTGAATGCTGTTCCTCTTCCTCTGCATAATATGGTTCCCGGTAGTCTCTTTGTTCGCTCCGTGCAATCTCTTCATCCAGGACCGTTCCACCCTTGGCGCTCTTGACTGGCGGACTGCTTCGGATTCGATAGCCTTCATTGCCTGGTAACAAAGGCAGATGATACGCACAGTACAGGCAGTCATCGTAGAGCTTAGCTCTGGCTCCATGGCGCTGCCTGACAAACGTCGCGGTGGACTGCAGCTTGTATGCTTGAGCTGTGCAGTAGGCCGTCACTCTGGGAAGTTCCTGTTCCGTCCGTCTTGCCTTGGGTAGCCTTTCTGCATAGCTTTTGACACCCTCTTTCCCAGGTCTGCGGTAATCCTCGTCGTCCTTGGGTGGGCCCTTGTCAGCGTCAGGCCCAAAATCGCCTTTCTCTTCTTCCTCTTCGACAGCCTCGGGCAACAGGACTAGCTTTTCGGACGTCTTGGTGGACCGAGATGGCATATGCGGACCGATATAGCGACCAGTAAGTCTCGGATCAACAGGCCTGCCTGAGTTAGTTCGAAAGGGTCGGGGCCGTTGGGGATGCCTATTATGGGCGGAAGGGACGTCGGAGGCATATTGGAGGACACTGTCGACGGTAATAAAGCGAGCAGGTTGTTGCCTGCGGGTCTGCGGGAAAGGTCTGGTTTCACGCGGATCAGAGACCTGTTCCAGCTCAATGTTAGTTATCGCATCAGACAACATGCTTCATGGGAGACGGAATCATTTCGGAGACCAACCAGAACACTGGGCCCTCTTCTAGCGGTTGAGCTCGGAGGAGCCATATCGCTGCTGGTCGCAACTGCCCACAAGATAGCAGTGAGAGGTTTCGACGAAGGAAGCTGCGCTCGACGTGGTGCAGGAGTGGTGGCGTCGAAGGACCGAACCCCAACTTGATGCACGAAGATCTCAGTGGTTCGTCATGTCCGAGCGTCCCTCGTAGGAACACAACCGAACCACGCCAAGAATTTGGCTTCCGGCCAGTAACCTTTATTGGGTTAGTTGCACTCCGTGAAGAGCATCTTGTTCGGAGAAGCAGAGAGTCCAATTCTGAAAGAACGACAACAAGGGGAGAAACGCGCTGTGCAGCTTAGGAAAAATTAACAGTAATCACAAGGAGACAAATATTAAGCCAAAATCAGTATTCCTGCCTACGGAATATCGCAACACGATATCTTTCCAGTTTTGCTGTGTATATGAAGTTATGCGCCAAGTGCGGCAACAGGCCCCTGTCAGTCGCTGCTTTAATAATACTATCGCCGGAACAACCTGGCTTTCTCGGTTGTTCGACACCGTAAATCCTGCCGCCTCAACAAGTCTGGCGGCCCCTTCCGTGTGCGCCGCCGTAGTGGATATGGATCTATGACGGTGCCTTCGTCGACCCTGTACAGTAGACGGACAGAGGAAGGCGGCAATGTGGCAAGCGAAAGCGATTGATTCTTATGATGATGATGTCTGGGAACTGCTACAGAGCTATTAAGCTATTTGCCACTGCTAAGCCCCGCGTGCCTGCGCCTTCCGTGACAACACCCCCCCTTTAAGAAAGCGGATGTCCTCATTCGCTTAGTCGTGGCTCTATGTCTCGATGTTAAGTCATTAATACCTATTTCATTATTATCTAGAATATTAATTCGTCAGCGCGATATCTTTACGTAGAAATCTGGTCCACTAATCCGCCTCGCGCCGACATCAGCAAAATTTCCCGCGCGACCCTGAGAGCCCTGGGCCGCCCTGGGCTGTCAAGGTAAGTCTGCGTCTTATGCAACCCATGAGACCGCTGGGCTACTCCAGCGCGCCGCGTACCAACCCATGAGCTCCTAGGGTTATTGCTGATTAGCTTAGCTGTCTCTAGCGTCTCTTTGTTCTTTCCATTCCACACCTTCCACTAATTATGACGTTCATTCTATAGCTTCTATATACTCTAGATATCTATATTCTATTTGTTCAAAGGACTTAGAGAACTATCTAATGTATAGATAGTAAGGCTCATATAGATCGTAAACCTTATAGGTAGGTAAGTGACTATTAAAGAACTTAAACTTCGTATTTAATCACGTGACTAAAGGTTTAATATAAACCTTTAGAGGGCGATATTCCACAC
>NW_006912933.1:1161259-1192410 GCF_000585535.1 Cladophialophora psammophila CBS 110553 | reverse complement strand
AAGGTCTTTATATAGACAATAAGTGTTCACAGTTAAGACCCTTAAAATGTTGATTTCAAATCAACATTAGTAAGCACGACTAATCATTTAATAGAGTGCGGAATTAATATCGCACTAGTCACGTGATTTCATAGACCCTAGGTCTAAATACGAACTTTAAACTTCGTATTTAATCACGTGACTAAAGGTTTAATATAAACCTTTAGAGGGCGATATTCCACAGATATAAATATCGAAGAACTCCTTTATATTACCAGCGATGGCTTTTATTCGGAATAGCCACGAATAGAGCTCATACTCTACGAGATTTCGGAATGAATAGAACTAACTCGTATATACTTAGTTAAGAGAGTGTACCGGTAGTGATTATAGTAGCGGAGTAAATAGTGTAAGGTAAGCTAGCGACGACGTATTATTATCTATATAACTATAACTAGGAGATACCGATTTACCTTCCACTTTAAAGTATATATCGACCACAGTCGCAGCGCCTAAAGACATCGTCATACGGGAAGAGTAGTGTACCTTTTCCGTTATCGCCCCGAAGACCGAGGATCGATTAAAATCTATGTCGCTATCGTTGCCCATAAGACTATCTTCGCCTTCTATTATCTAGCTATAACTCTAGCTAAAGCTAAGTACGTCGACGTTCTTCCTTATAAAAGCTGTATCTACCGACCGATGACTATATCCTTATGAACCGACTAGGTCGGATTTTTAATCTTATACGTTGTGATTATAACGCCAACGCGGAACTACCGCTCTACCATTATAGAATTTAGTATGTCGTATAACTCCGCGGGTGCCCTAGAGAAGTCTGTGATAAAAAGAATAATTGCGAGCCATATCGTGATATCGATTCTATATTAAGGGGAGCGTAGATGTTAAGGAGGTATAAGGATATTAGGTATACTACTTAATCCGCGTTAAGTTATACTAAATTAGACGATATATATTAATGATAGTAAACGAGTAGATAGGGCGTTAGGTAATATATCTTAGTTTAAATAGTTAATATAATATACTTTTAGAATTTAAGTGTTTAGTGTAAGTTCTACCGTAGACTTAAGCAGTTAATAAGAAAAAGAGAAAGAATAAGTTAGCGCTAGTCTTAACTAGTTATATACGGTCCGAACTAATTATATAGATATTAGGTTCGGCTAGATTTCGGAAGATCCGTTTAGTATTATTCTATATATATAGATAAAGCTTTAAGTATATCTTTGTAATAATATATACTAACTACTAAATCACTTAGTTAACCTCGTTAATTAAAGCTAAAGTAAATTCTCCGGTTCCCATACGAACGGAGACTCGAAAACTTACCTAGGACGATCTCGATATAGATCGACACTATTGAAAGAAAAACGAATAACGTATTTACCCTCGCGAACTAGGCTAAAACGCGTATAGTTTAATATAGACGAAGATAACAACGCGCCGTGCTTCGAAAATACGATGAATCGGAGATTAAAAAAATTTATAATTAAATATAATCTTAGTGAATCGACGAAATACTATATACGGTCGTATAGTAAATTAATCTACTAAAACTATATATTCTATTCTCTCTCTACTATATATACGGTGATTACTCGCCGACTCACCCGCTAACTACTCTTTACGCCTTATTTATTAAGTCTCTATTAAGAATTTATCGATAATAAGTAATCTTATGAGAAAGTGCCTAAGAGCTCTATATAAGAAAAAGCTAAGGTTTATAAGAAGTCTATATAAAGTACGAAAAGATAAGTAAAATCTATATCGGCGGGAGAAGCGAAACCTTAACTCTTAACGTATATTACTTTCCTTCTCTATCTTCACTATAGTAATGGAAGCTAAGAAAACCGTGACTCGATTAATCTTATAATAACTTAAGAACAACGGTATAATCTTTTAACTTCGTTATGATTCTCTTTACTTAGAAGTTCTAGGAATCGTATATAGACGGAACTACGTCTATATAATCTTTCGAAAGATGAGATCCTACAAAGTCCTTATCCCTAGCCTCTCCCCGACGATATATAGCCTTAAGCGGCTCGTTTCTATAGTGCTTAGGAGTAGCGCAATTATTAAGTTACATCGAAAGCACACCCTCTTAACGAGAATTATTTATAAGTGTAGGTATATACTCATCCGTAAGTAGAGGCTCGCGGATCGAGTGAAAGTTCTCTACGTCGACGGTCATTAGTTCCGAATGTATAATATATAGACTAGGCCTACTGAGTTTATAGATTAAAGACTTTAGTACGGGTAACTTCTCGAGATCTTTAAGGCCCACTTCTATCTCACTATTATTCTTTTTCTACGTGGACTTTTACTCTTAACTTAGGCGGCTTTTTTTATAAGTTCTTAAGAGTTTACTCTATGACTACGCTTTTAATCTAGATAGACGTAGGTATAGACTTTTAATAATTTAACAACGATAATATATTTTTCTTACTTCGTTACGAACCTTATTCACTTAAAGATCGAGGAACCGTAAGTCGATACGCCTTACGCCTATTTAATTATAACGATATACTTTCCTTACATTATTATAATTCTTACTATCTAGAAGATTAAGTAACCGCGGGTCGACGGTTCTTTCCTATGTATATTCTTACTCTCTGCTCGGGCGACTTCTTCTATAAGTCCTTAAGAGCTTACTTTATAGCTGCGCTTTTAATCTAGACGGGCGTAGATATAGACTTTTAATAGTTTAATAACGATAATATATTTCTCTTATTTCGCTACGGACCTTATTCACTTAAAGATCGAGAAACCGTAAGCCGGTACACCTTACGCTCATTTAATTACAACGGTACACTTTTCTTATATCATTATAATTCTCACGACCTAAAAGATTAAGAAATCGCCGCTAAACGAGCCTTATAATAGTTCAACGGCGATGGTATAGATATAGATCATCCGGAAGCTAAATATATATTGGGCGGGCGAGCACTAAAAACATTGAGAAAGACTATACGAAACTAGTACGCTTCTATTCTTATGGTCCTTAAACGTTTAGAAGTTTAAGGTACCGCGGACCACCGAGTCTTACGTTTCAATTCACATAGTATAAACCTAGTAATAAGAGGACACGGACCTTTAAAAATGTTCAATAATATTAGATATCTAGGTATTAAGACATAACTTCTCTACCGGTAACATTACACCGCACCCGCTAAGCTAAATAATAGTCCGAATCGAATAAGAGATGAAAGAATCTAGCTATATTCGATGATTCTACTAGATCTAATTAGATCTTATTTATATCTTATTTCTTACTCACTTTAGTTTTACTCTATAATTAACTACGAGTTCTATTCTTTATTTCTAACTACGTCGTTATTGAGTAAATGAATCGATAATTAATATTTATATAAAGATAAAGATAAGATAAGTAATAACACCACTACATTAATGGCTAAGTAAGAATCTACTAAGACTCTATAGAGTTAATCCTCGAAGACTATACTCGATAAACTAAATAAGTCTACGAACTTAGAAGATATTTAACGCGTTTTATACTATAGTTAAGCCGACTACGAAGTCATAGTTAGCCCGATCGAGAAACTCTTATATGAATTTCTAATCGCTTCTAAATAAACTCTAGCGTTAACGGCCGAGCGATAGATAGTTAATATAATCGTTTAGAAATTAAAAGATTAGGTTACTCTTAAAATAATATTAATATAGGTAGAGAGTTAAGGGGAAAAGGTCGAGAACGTTAATAAGACTATTTCGTATATAGTTCGTAATATATAGAATGCGAGAAGAAAACGAGAAAGACGCGCTAAATAGAAGAATGATCTACTTAGTGTCTTACTTAAAATTCCTATAGTTTCTACCCCTAATCTAAGAAAAAGTCTCGCCGTTAAGATAGAAGAGCCTTTAGATGAGGATAATATCGACCTCATCATAATTAAAACGGATGAAGACTTAGAGGCATACTACCGAATAATATTACGCGGACTAAGCGATGACACTACATTCGACGATTTTAAAGCTAAGTGTATAAGTAAAGCTCCCTTTAGTGATGGATTATAGAAATATATTTTTTTTAAAATTTTATTAGGAGACACTAAGGAAGTTATCGTCGACTATATAAAAATTCTTAGAGCGTTACTAAAGAGAGCTCGTAATAGAGGGAAGGAGTTAATCTTCGTTACTTACTATAGTAAAGTCTCTAGATATAAGTTCGAGTTATATTTAACTAGTGATGTTTAAAACTAACTATATTTATTCTAATAGTGTTAAATCGACCATTACGCTAACCCGAGCTTAACGATCCGGCTGGTAAAATTGCGGATAGCATTAAATACGATTAACTAGAATTAAATAGCGAAGTTTAACTAGGCCCGGATAGCTAAGTTTAAGTAGAAACCCTCTAGACTTCGTAAGATACGAACTAGATTCTTATACCTTAGTATTCTATAAATTCGAAAAGAAGAAGAAAGATCTTTAAATTTCTCTCGGAGAATATTCAGTCGGTTAAGAAAGATTAGCTACCTATAAAAAAGATTAAACTAGAAGACGAACTAAGTATTAATACGAAGAATACGAACTCTCTCTCTCTTTAGTTTAAATTCGAGAAAGAAGATACTCTTAAAGAAGATACTCTTAAAGAAGATACTCTAAAAGAAGATACTCTAAAAGAAGATACTCTAGAAGAAGATACTCTAAAAGAAGATACTCTAAAAGAAGATACTCTAAAAGAAGATACTTTAAAAGAAGATACTCTAAAAGAAGATACTTTAGAAGAAGATACTTTAAAAGAAAATACTCTAAAAGAAGATACTCTAGAAGAAAATACTCTTAAAGAAGATACTCTTAAAGAAGATACTCTTAGAGAAAATACTCTTAAAGAAGATACTCTTAAAGAAAATATTATTAAAGAAGTTATCGAAGATAACTATAGTAATAATAATTATAGTAAAGACGACGATAAAATATAATTATCACTAAAGAAAATACTCTCGACGTCTAATTACGATTATTTAAAACCTCTAGAGAAACTTCTATTATAACGAGATATAGATACTCTTAGTAGCATCGAAAATCTATAGATAATAAATTACTACGATAATAACTCTATATAGATCGATAAAGATAACGAAAGACTACTCAGCGATAACTCTACTACTATCGACGATAACGAAGATAAAATAAATCGTACTATACTAGATTAGTAGATAGCTCTTTAAGTACAGTGAGAAAAGTTTATATAGCTTAGCCCTAAAATACTTAAAGAGATATATATCTTTTTTAAAGTCGACGTTAAATAAGCGAGACGATACGATAATGAGTTCTATATCGACGATATACTTCGCTTACTACGAGTATACTAATTGTACGGAATTTATTTCACTCTACGCACCGAGTTACGCGATATTCGATAAGTAGATGATACTACTATTTTCTCGATAGATATAGTTTTATTAGTAGACTAATCTAGATTTAGTAAGTCTACTTAATTTACAACGATTATTACGACGACTACGCTCTTAGAAAGAATATAGAACGAAGTCGATAGAGCTCGGGTATTCTTCGACTCTTAAATTTAGTCGACGTATTTACTAGTATTCGGGAGAAATTACTAATAAGATAAAAATATATTCTATTCTTCGCTTAAGTTATTCGCGGTCTATTGTTCTTACGTAGAGAGAAATTCGTTATCTAAGATACGGTCTACACTAGAGACGATGATATTAGTAGTGTCTAATACTCTTCTTATTAATATAATTAAAGAATAGTATAAGTAAGTAAATATAAAGACGAATAAATTTAAGTTCTACGTCTACGTATAAATAACTAAAGAGTCGAGTAAGAAGGCTTAACGCACTCGGCTATAGATAAGTAATAAAGTAGTGAAAACTAATATTCGGAAACTCTATATGGAAAAGAACGATGTCCGTACTCTCTTTACACGAGCCGAAAAGTCTCTCATCGAGCTTTATCGATACGTCTTCATTATCGCCGCGCTATTATATAAGACGAATATAGTTAATATCGGAATTTATAAACTCCTATATAGCCGATACGCTCGAGATGAATTTCATTAGGAACTAAGTATCTCGAACTTAATGATGATGAATACGCGGGAACTCATCTTCGAGCGCTCTAGATGGGATCGTCTCACAACGCCTAAGATTATAATGATGTTAGGCACACCAATTCGACTCGACGTAAGAGATCTAGTAGGGATATCTTCTCTCTAGATACTCTACGCGTACCTTAAGAAACGTAAGGAACTTCTAAACGATGTTACTCTAAGGTCGCTAAACTAACCTAAAAATTAATAGTAAATAGAGTTACGCATAAAGAACGACTTCTAGAGATCGTATACGCCGTTCGGACTATACGAACTAACTACTTAGTGGCTAAGAGAGAAGAAGCAATATACGATGGAATGGATGGCGTTACTATTAGCAATTATAATCTAGCGTACGAGAGGTACTAAGTGGCTTAATGAAAAGGTTCTTCTCCCGCTTCCGCGTATATATTATCGTCTTTATACGGTCTAGATAAGTAAGGTAAATATAAACTACGTTAGAACAATACTTCATAAAAGTTTTAATGACAAACTATAAGTAGCTAAGAATAAGGGTAAAATAACGGGTAGCGAGCCGATATTTAGTAGTTTATCCTCGATCCTATAGAAATGTGCGACTTTACCGAGACTCGTAAGAGTCTACGCTAACAATAAGTATCTAAAGATCGTAGATGGCCTTAAAAAATTCGACTTCGGAGTGAAATATATAAAGAAATAGAAAGTCTTCACTGAAAATATCGACGACGCGACTAAAAGTATATATCACCGATATCTAACACTTCTAATAGATGGCGCTCCGAAATTCTCGATTCTATAGTCTATTCTTATCGAGCAGCTCTAGAAGATAGACTTTCTTAGGAGACTCTCGAAGAGTATTATTTTCGCGAAGAATAACGAAACTACCCTCGTTATATTTAAGATATATTCGGATTAAAGAAATGACTATGGTTAGAGACTAACCGAGTGTAGTATATTAAGAACGTAATGGCTTAGGCTTTATTATTTAAGATTATTACGGCCTTCGTATACGGTTCTATGGATAAAGCCCTACGTCACTAGACATTAGTTAACTTCTAGAATGAAGATGAAGTTAATGTTCTTATTAGTGTATTAGAAGCATTAGATACGGGCCTAATATTAATAAGAGCTTAATTCGTTATCTTAATGGAATAGTAAGGCGACCCCGGACTACACGAGTAAATAATCGGTCGAATGTTACGTAGAGGTAACTTTAACTAAAATAGTCTTAATGTCTTTAAATTATACTGCGATAACTTCTCGTTTAAAGTGATCTTATACTAAAGAAGACTCGATCGAGAGGAATTCGTTAACCGAATTAATTTATAGGCACTAAATGAAATCGTAGATATAGTAACTATCGATATCTCGAACGACGATTCGAAGAAAGACGATAGTGATAAGTTAAGTGGAGTAGGTGATAAGATGAATATTAATGACGATAAATCTATTATATTATCGAATAATGAGAATGATAAGCGTAGTTAGATTAAGAGAATAAAACTACTATAATCTAAGGAATACTAAGACTACTATAGATGATTAGTGTTAAATATAAATGGTTAAGTAGTAGATAGTACGCATAATTAAACACGAATATACTAGATATAAATAGAAATAACTAAATATAAATAGATATAGTAGTACTCTATATATATACTAGAATATAATGTGCTTAATATAACTAGATATAACTAAGTACGGATTTAATTATAGACTTCGAATGAATATACTAAGATATAGTGTAATAGAGTACTTTAAGGTTCGGCGTGTATATGTAATAACGCATAGAGGCCTATCCAGTAGGTCGGAAATCGAGAATCCGTTTCTAGTTAACGTTAATAGGGTAATATCATAACTAACACCACCCTTAGGGAGACAGCGGCTAGGGCAAGGAGCGCCTAGTACGGCGACGGCGTTAAGAAGTAGAAAAGGGCCGACGAAACACTTAGAAATAGATAGACGACATTAAAAATATAGAATACTCTGTTAAATATGTAAAGAATGGTATATAGCTAACACTGTGAATTGTTTAGCACTGCCCGCCCTTTTATAACTACGAGTATCGATTAAAGATATATTAAGCAATATAATGCGCACTTATAGTTATAGTAGGGCGGCGTTAATAACTAATAGTAGGCGTGGGCTCTTATAGATGTTAGCTTAGCGTTCCATGAGCGGCGCTGGGCTCGCTGGGCCACCACGGTATTCGGGAATGCTTTGGGCCGCGGGAAAAATTGCCGATGAAGGAAGTTCTTCCGTTTATAACTTAATTTTTTTTTTCTATGAATAATAGTTCTCAATAACTATATTATAATAGAGCACTTCAGGGTTTAGCGTGCACGTGTAACAACGCATAGAGACCTATCCAGTAGATCGGGAATCGGGAACGCGTTTCTAGTTAATACTGACAACAACACCACTAACACCACCCAGAGAGACAGCGGCTAGGGCTACGAATACCTAGCACAGCGGCAGCATCGAGGAACAGAACAGGACTAATAAAACACTCTCAGAATTTAGGTAGACGACACCAAAAGCCATAGAATTCATAATACTCTACTTAATCTATAAAAAATAAATGGCACACTACCAGCACTATAAACTATTCCGTACCTTCTCTCTATTAGCCCATTTAGATTTAATATATAACTAAATAACTTTTTCACCTTGCTACCGCTCTACTAGCCTAGTACAGCTCATCACAGTATAGCCACCTTATCTTATTACATCCCTCTCTCTTCTATTTATAGGACGATCTCGTCCGATAATACATAGTATACTTAAGAATTATCTAACTCTATTATTATCTAGGAAGCGAGTCCGCAGTACTATGAGAAGAAGCTCGCAACGGGGATAAATTCTCCTCTCTTATTAGGTCTAGAATACGAACTAGAACATCACTAGTAGATATAATAGATCTACTTAATCTATATAAGAATACCGAAGACACTTTTAATATTTCGCTTTAATAACTACTCTATCTTAGAGTCGAGTCTATTTCTATACTAATATTACTTAGTGACTCTAGAGTTCGCTCTTAGAATTCTTCCTTAACTAACTAAGTAACGCGAGAGAAGAGAGGATTCACTCTTAGCGTTAAGGTTCTATCCTAAGAATTATTACTATTATATTCTAAATCTATTCTCTCTTCGCTATATAGATCAATATAAGTCTATAATATCTAGTTCGTATTCTCTTAGTTAATGAGATTAATAATACTTTTATTTAGAGTGGCTATTATAATAGACTTTAATAACTACCACTCACTAGTTTCTACGCGAGACGGCTATAATAATGATATCTTTTCATCCCTAATAATAGCTTAATGAATATCCTAAATAAGTTAAACTCGATGGGAAGTATCGATTTTAACTTCTTTAATAGCTTTAATACCGTTTTCCATAAGAGCTCTAGCCTAAAAGATAATAAACATTCCGTAATTATAGTCATTTAGTTGTTTATTAACATTAACATTCTAAAATGTGAACTGTCTATCGTCTTCGAGCTTTACTCGAACTTAAGAGTTGAGATACTCCAAAATGATCGAAATCATTGAGTCTTTTACCGTACGCTTCCTAATCGAATCTATGGCGTAAACGATTCGAGAATCGGGATCGACGTATACTAATCATTAATGGTTGATCTCTCGATAGGGAATTAGCTTCTTCCATATAAACTTATCTTATCGCCACGATCGCGGCTAGATTATAAACGTAAATATTCCTCGAACGTTATATAGGCAGATTATATTTTATTCGTCTTTCACTTAGTACTTTCAGTAGGCCGCGATATCTTTAATAACGTAATTTATAAATAACTAATCGTTATAATCCGTATTAAGTAAAAGATATTTTAATTCTTTCTTATTAATTATATATTCTTTTGAGTAGTAATTCTCGCCGCGAAGAGGTTTCTTTACTCCGCGACTATACTCTTTAAATTTCTTTAAAGCGTCTCGAATTCGCTGAATTTCTAACGTACCTTTTTCAGTCTCTACTCTTTTTATAATTCGAATTACTTCGAGGGTAGCGTAATACTAAAGAGATTGTCTTGAACTAATATTAGTCGGTAATGCTTCGATTAATCTTTAGAATGCTCGTGTAATAGCTTTAAATCCGTACTAAATCACTCTATTCGCTTATCGTTTCGTTAAAGTGTCTTTACCGGTATTATATTTAACTCTCTTAGACTAGTTCATAATAATCTCTTATACTAGTCTTTCCATATTGAAAGAATTTCTTAATGAGTTTTATTTATATAGTCTCGTATTAAAGAGCGAAGGTAACTCTTAAAACTCTTCACGGAGATATTTACTGTTAGTAATGATTTCTTTAGCTTCCGTAAACGCTTATTCAGTGAACGAGAAGTATATTCGCTTAGAAGCTCTTACTTCTATCTCTAAAGATATTCTTAGAACTAACGGTATTAATCGCGATCTCTTTTTAAGCTGAATTACTATTTTAATGTATTCGTTTCGAATTTTTAATTACTTTTTAGTCGCTTCCTTAATTGCGACTTCTCTTTCTTTAATTTTAGTGAGCTTTTCTATTATAGACTTATTCTTAAAGTAATCTAGGATATTTCGCTTTTAATATCTCTACTCTTCTTCCGGTTATTTCTTAGATACGGTCGGTAAAGGCGAAGATTTTATCGCTTATTCTTAGAAGTTCTTTAATTAATCCTCGATCTCGCCTTTCGCTAATATTTTACTAGATCTCTTCTCTATAAATTTCTTAGTAGGCGGTTTTATAGTTAGTTTCTTTCCCATAATGAGATTCTATTCGACCTAACTAATTTAGCTAATCGGTACCCCTAGAAGACCCTCGGTGAGAATTAAATTATATATATTTAGTAGCTTTATATTATTTAGTTAGTATAACTTATTCTTTAACTGAAGATGATATTCTAAACGCGTAGTTATAACTTATGAATACTCATAATTATTCATAGCGTTTCTAAAATCGTCTAGATTCGATTATACCGTAAAGATATCGATTCGTTGCGGTACTGGCTAAGAAAACTTTGCACCCGTAAGACCGGCTAGTCGTTTCATTATTTAATAATTAATTCGACGCAATATATTTATGAGTGTCTCGTCCCGTAGCTTAGGCGCTATTCTTATACACTAGAGCTCCTTTAGTGTATACGCTATATTATCTAACCACTATATTACGATACCTTTCTAAAATTCTTCGATTATCTATTATCTAAACTTCCGGCTAACCGTATCTTTACCGCTCGTATTCTTTAAAAATAGAGCTATATTCTAACTTCTAGTATAATTAATATCTTTAATAAATCTTCTCTTAATTTCGTTATACTTATTTCGGTTGTTAACCGCTTCTTTAATTAATACTTAAAATCTTTTAATCTTCTTATTCTTAATTACTTTATTTTTAAATACTATCTTTAATTCTAGATCGCCTTTAATATAATTAGCGATTTCCAGTACGAACTTTTCACTTAACTATTGTATTCTTTCGACTATTTAAATGACTTATCTAATCTATTCGGTTATATCGATTCTTTCTTTACGGTATAATACTAGTATTTCCCATAGTGGTTTTTAAATCGAGAAATAACGAGGATACGACATTTAAATATTTAATGCTATAGCCGTACTAAGAGTAATATCTCTAAAACTATAAATAAGTTACGTTTCGACCATTACATTAGGTCTTTATAAGGGAGCTTAGGTTATCTACGGGCTAATCTTAATAATGTCTTATCTTCGAATCGCCACTTACTACTACTAATTTAAGGGCGTTAGTATAAACGAATCTAGTAACGAAGTAATATACTAAGGCGTTTACGGAACTTACTATTACGATGTTATTAATATAGAATTAGACGTAAGCCCTTGTACGCGACGAAATCTTCGCGGAGTATCTTAATTACTTATATTACTTAAAACTATTTGCAAATAATTAAAGCTCGGTTTTCTTAATGAAAAATACACTAAATGAAGCTATAAAAATAATATAGCGTTGTTTTTCGAGGTTAATAAAGATATTCTTTAAATATTCGTTAGGAACGAAGAGAATTAAGTAATTAGTTAACGGAATAGAGTAAAGACGAGAGGAAAGAGATAGTAGAAATAGTTAAGAGCTAACTTAGTCGTTTATTAATCTCACTACTCATTAGATGGCGAACTCCGTTATATATTAACGTCACTACTATATATTTACGTCGGTTTTAGTTCCTTCTTATCTATTCTTTCACTTATAAAGTACTATCTACGAACTAAGTGAGAAATACTTCGGTGATCGCGGTGGCGACGTCTTAGTATTTATTCGCTCGACTTCTCACTCGCCTTTAGTATTATTTATAGTTTAGGTAGTACTTTCTTCTCTTTAATTAATTAATTAGCTCGCTTATCTATAGTTCCCGTAAATAAATTACTCTATATCGCTACTATTATTATATTCTATTATCGTATTCATTTATACTATGAATCCCGATTTACGCGTCGCAATATCTATACTTCGTCGTAACGTACGGACTATAAGACTATTACTAAGTATCTTTTTAAGTTTACGCTAGCTTATTAGCCTCTTGGCGGAACTATTTTTAGATTTAATATATAACTAGATAAATTAATCTATACTAAAGGCTACTAAAATACTATAAGCTATTTCCTTTATAATTTTTATCTTTATTCTATTCACCATCTATTTATATATCTTAAGAGCTATTTTAGAAGTAAATAAATGAGCGTAGATAGTTAATAATATTTACTCTATAGAAATTAAACTAAATAAATTAAAATATAAGAGAAACTATGATAGAGTTACCGGTGTTACTATACCGTTCTCTCTATTATAGTAGTACTAACCGTAAATATTAAATCTACTCTAAATAATAACTTAATTAACTAAAACTTTAATAATAAACTTAATAAAAGATAAGCGAATATAAGAATAGTTATAGAGAGCTCGCCTCTCTTTCTATTTTATATAAGTAAAGTCGTCTCTATTTACTTAGCGAGTTCTTTTTAAATTATTCTCTTTGTTTACGTTTTAGTTCGCGAAACCCTCGGAAACCTCTTTCTCTACTAATTCTTCTAGAAGGAAGAGAAAGCTCAATAATAAAGTTAGTTCGGAGCCATTCTTAATTACTCTCTCTAGCTCCGCTTAATGCCTAGATTAGCGAGGTTACATGAGTAGCCGAAGCTCTTCGAGATAGGCGCTTAACCTAAGTTTTAACGACTTCACTACTTAATTCTCCGAAACTATTTCGATCATCGATATATTCACTCCGCTCTTCTTTAATCTCGTTTATAGAATCACTGCTATTATTCTCTTCGATGATTACTGCTCTTATCACCGTATCACTTAACTTTACTGACTCGAATCGATTCGGGTTACGCGGATAAAAACGCTTTAGTCGATTAGTAGTAAAGATTTTATAAAGCTTCGCACCATTTAATTTATATAAGATATAGTTATTATGGGTCGAATTTATCTATAAAACTCGATACGGGCTCATTCACCGAAAGGAGAGCTTCTTAGAGCTTAATATATTCATTAAACTAAACGTATTATAAACCAAAACTAGTATTTCTTCTTTTAACTTCTCTATTCGGATTCGATGGCGTTTATCGAAATACTTCTTACCTCGCTTACATTATCGCCTTAAACGTTCTCGCGCCTCTTTTAGATTTTCTTTACGTCTCTTAAGTGCGCGCGCTCATATTCCCACAAGTTCTCTAGTGGTATAGGTCTCTTCTTATAGTATTAGTCTCTAAGTAATAATATCTAGTTTAATGAGTAGTTTCGGCCGATCGAGATACTTTAATTCGTATAGAGTAAAGCCCGTACTAGCTTTAATAGTTGTTCGATCCACCCATAATACAGTATATAAATAGTTCATTTAGTCTTTACGATCCGGCCTCTTATACGTCTTCGTAAGAGCGTCCGTAGTAGCTCAATAACCCACTTCCACTTAGCTATTTATCTAAGAATAATACGTAGAAGTAATCACTCTTTTAATATTATATTTATTTATTAAAGTAATTATTAAGTTCTTATTTTTAGGCTCTTCATTAACGACTAACTTTCTAAATATTCTATAGCGATAGATTAAATCTTCCTAAAGGAATTTTATTACTAATATACTATTATTCTTAGTTAGCCCGCGCGCTTTCACTTATCCGGAGAAGATACTTTTAGTTTCCACTAGGTAAGCTTTCTCCCGTGATTTTAGTATCGACGTCACATCTATATAAATAGTCTCTTATCTTTTATTAACGTAAGTGAGCTTTATCTTCTCTTTAATTCTTCGCGAGTCTTAAAACTAATATTCTATATATGTCTTTTTATATTCTTTTATTATCGTATATATACTATTCTAATAGTATCGATCCGTAATGCGTCGATAAGTGACCTTAACTTCTTTATATCTACTTCCATCATATAGTTCTTTCAAAATCCGTTACTTTATTTCTTCCTTATTCACCACTCGCCGCGTAGATCTTATAGTGTTAGATCTTCGGAATAAGTAACCGTTTCATATAAAGTATTTTAGTACTTCTCGCTTCATCCTTTTAAAGTTATCGTTATTTATCCCGGTGAGTCGTCGAAAGATTTAAAGATAGTGCGTAATTTACTATAATTTCTTAGAATATTTTTTCTTTCGCAACGATATCTACTATTTCTTCTCTTCGGTAATACTTTACTAAGATATTTCGAGTTCTAATCGAATAGAGTAGACCCGTACGTATTATATCTTAATGATAAAGTCTATTATTAGTCCTAAAACCCGGTGTTTTCCGTATAGAAGTAAGTCTTAGGTTTTATTTAGAACTATTAAGTTAACTCGCACCGTAAAGAGTTACGCGGTCACTTATTTATCGATGTCTTCTTCTCTTTCTACTTTAGTAGTCTCACTTATAGTTCCCGGCCGTTTAGATAAAGCGTTTACTACTATATTCTTAATTCTAGGGATATGTCTAACTTCGAAATTAAATAGCCGAATCTAAGTAAGTCACTACGTTATTAAGGCACTAGATAAATCGGTTACCGAGCGATTTAATTAAGTAGCGAGAGTTGCTACATTAGTTTCAACTAAAAAGGTCACATCGTATAACTAGAACTTAAACTTCTTTAATACCTTTAATAAAGTACGGTATTCTCTTTTTTTCGCGTTATATTTAGCCTCTACTTTTATTCATAAATTACTCTCATAACGTATAGAATATCTACGTTTTCGAGAACTACGTTTACACTATATTAGTACTACTTTCTAATCTAGTAAACTAATATCGAAAGTAAGAATAATTAATCCTACGTTATCCTTATAGTTAATGCTCACTAGTGTAGACGCGGTAGTTAGTGTAATCTTTAATACGTTCATAGTATTATCTTCTACTTATATCTATTGCTATTTAGTATCTTTCTTTAATAAACGATAAAAAATAGTAACCTTATATATAAAACCTTTAATTTAGATCCGATAGTAGATATAAATGCTTAAAAATCCCTTTAACTTCGTAATATTCCGTAATATTAATCATTTTATAATCTTTTCGATCTTCGTAGTATTAGAATATCTTTCTTCGCGATCGTAGATATATCTAACTACTTTGATACCTACTATATAGAATTATAACTTTTCTTCTAAAACCGTTACTTCTACTCTCTTAACGTCGTATAAAACTTAATCAAGGTTCTAGATATATTCTAATATAAACTTTCTTAATCTAGGCACTACTTATTTAGCTCTATAGTCCGTCTTTAGTCCTTTCACCGCGATGTCGTTAATAAAAGATCTCGTCGCCTCCGGAATTTACGCCGCTAAAACCTTATTCGATATTCTTATAAACTGGGCCACTGAATTCGTGGCTCTTTACGGTAAGATAGTCTATCGCATTAACTCTAATAAAGTCTAAAAAGTAGTTATATTCCTACATTCGATAGCTAATTCCACTTAATTATAACTAAAGAACTAATTTATTAGTGATAGAATATACATTCCAGTAAATTCTTTAGAGAAATCGTTCGACGAAGGCGGTAGATTCGTATCTCGAATGGTTACTTTATTAATATTCATAGCTACATTTATAATTCTATACTCTTTAGTCTTTTTTTTAGCTACGAGAAAGAAAGAATTTCGATAGAGGCTATGATACGGCTTAAAGATTCCTTTTTAAATTCGATCTTTCATTAATATAATTACCTTCTTCTCTAGAGTCTTAGAAATATAAAAACTCTTAGCCTACTATACTTTATATAAAATAGTTCGAATAATTTAAGATGATACTACTTCCTAAATAATTTTCTTAATCTCTAAGAACTTCTAGAAAAGTGCTTCTTCTCTATTAAATAATACTTCCACCAATACATTCTTTTCTAATTTCTAAAGAACGTCTCCGATTAAAAGTTGCTCTAGTCGCGTTGACGTTAAGCGTAATCCTCTTTAAAAGGTTATAAACCGCGGTATAATTCACTAACTATAGCGATACGATATTAAATAGAGTCCTATAGCTCTTTCTCTAGCTATTGCTCTCTTCCTCTAGTCGATTAATTCATTTAGCGTACTTTCGTCCGTTTAAGATATATTCACCGAAAGAACCTTATTAGCCTTACGCTTATAGAGCGTATTTACGCGAGCTCTTAAGCCTTAGACTACTTTAATTTTTCTATGTCTTATCTTATTTCTTATGTTATTAATTAAGCTAATAAAATCTCTTCGCCTCGAGAGTCTAATTAGCTATCGACTATTCTTCTTATCTCGAAGTTCCGACGAGATAATAACCCGACGAACTCTAGCCGTAGTCTCGTTTACTAAACTCTCTCCGTCGTACTAATAAATTAGATTTAATATATAACTTAATAGATCTCTATCTATTATATTTCTTTTCACTAATACCGAACTTTTATCTTCGTCTTTGTTCTTCTAGTCTTCGCCTTCGTTCTTCTAGTCTTCGTCTTCGTTCTCCTAGTAGAGCTCTCTTTTCCTTATCGTTATAGAGGTTAGGCCTTTTAAGGAGGCGAATAGAGGCCTTTTATGTTTCTATTCGCTAACTAATTTAATTCGCTATATAATAATTTCACTATTTCCGCGGTTTTCTTATTCCCATCGACTTTCTCTTCTCTTATCTTAATTTAAACGACACCTCTATTCGTCTATAAACGGAAGGTAATTACGTAATTCTTATCGTTGTCTCGTATTATCTATATTCGCGCTGTAATCTAGAATAAGGTCTCTAATATTAATCGGTAACTAGGATCCATAACTCGTGCAATATAAATAGGAGTCTTAATATTTATATCGGTAATAGTCAACGTTAACGAATTAATTAACCTAATGAACCGCTATCTACGTCTCTCATCGTAGCTAATGGGGCCAATAACGCTTTAAGTAGGTCGAATCGTATTTTCCATTTTGATTTCCATTATAAGATTCTTCGAGATTAAATTTATCTCCGCTCCGCTATTAATTAATACTCGTTTATATCTATAGCGAAGCTTAACATCTAAGAACGAATATTTAGTAAGAGTTAACTTAGTGATTTAAGAATAACTACTCTCACTATTTAGCCGTACCTTAGAGACTCGCGCCTTACGATGTAGAAGCTCCTAACGATCTTCGTTATACTCCTAGATTTTTCTTAAGAATAGCTTCTATCGTACTTCTTTCGACCTAGCCAATATATTCTAAATAGTAGTTCCGACTATTTTCTATTTTAAAATCTTATTAACTAAGCTTACCGTTCCTTTCGTGAATATTCGCTTAAGTGCCTTCTAAAGCTTTTCACGGGGCACGAGCTACTCTTATTCCTATACATACGTTCTTCTTTTCTAACGTTATATAACCGAACTTAGTTCCGTATCTCTTATTATCGTGTCTTAACTTTCCGAAACTTCTTAGATAACGCTATCGTAGATGATTTCTAGTTCTATAAAATGTATCCGTCTCATCGGATTTTTCCTCGGTTATTCCGTGGCTTAATTAGTAGCTTTAAGAATCTCTTCTATATATTATTCTAATCGAGCTTACTTCGTAATCGAATAGTTCTTTTCTTTCTCTAATCGTTTTAGAATAATCTTGTGATCTACTATACTATATTTAGCTTTAGACTCTCGCGCTTTACCTCTATTAGACGTTCGGGTAGTCGCAACTATAGCCTCTTTAATTTTCTCTTCCGAAGAATCATTAATTACGGTCGAGTCTCTATATAGACTTACTCTAAGATAAGAGACGCGTAGACTCTTTATTAGCCCTTCTAGATTATAAAAGATATCTCTAAGATAATCTAATCTAGTCTTTAATTATGAGAAACGAATTTCTTTAACATCTTTTCCCGGTACTTTAGGCCTCATTGTAATATGATTTCTCGAGTTGAAATGGATTTATTTAGCTCGTAGATATTCCTCTAGATACGAATAGCGAGGCTGTATATACCTAACCTCGCTATAAAAGTAATAAACTATATTACGTCGATCTTCCTTATAGCTAGGTCTTCCGGTCGCGGATATCCTCGATCTTAGCTCTAGATTTAGGTTTAATATATAACTAAATAAATCTAAATTTACTGTCGTTGCGTTCACTAAGACACTAATTATCTCTATTACTGCTTATATTTATTTCTTTAAGCCTCTTATTTCTAGCACCATCGTACTTTAGAAATAATTAGATAGTTTATTAATATATTCCGCTAGTAATGGCTTAGTAGAGGGAAGTACTATTTCTTATTTAACCTAAGAAGTCCGAGAAGATACTTCATTAGCTATTTTCTTAGTTTTCTTATTCTTTTTCTTATCTTTTATACTTCTCTTTTTCTATCTTAATATCGAGAACTTTTCTTTATGTTCTTTCACTAGATTATTTAAAGCCTAACCTTTTAAAGAGTCTATAAAACGGTTAGTATTGTAGTGAGCTTACGAGCGATCCATAGTCTTTTTATAAATCTTATCGTACTTAATTATTTTAATATCTTTATAATCGATATCTAGATCTAAGATAATTTTATTACGATCTCGCTCCGATAATCCTTTTAGTAACTATCTATCTAATTAAATAAAGGTCACTTTCTCTTCTTTAAGTAAGATATCGCTAGTTCTTTTAAATTTACGTAGATAAATACGTATATTTTCCTTGCTCTCTCACTTTTTATTCTTAAGCGATTATAAATAGAAAAGAATTAACATTAGCTAATCTTTATCTTCGTCCTCTCACTCCTTTAGTATCTTCCGCTTAATATCTTTCTAATCTCGTAGTTTATATTTAGATAGGTTGCGAATAATTACTATATAAGAACGATTGTAAAAACGAATAACCGCTTCAGTACGATCTTCTTTTAACTATCGATTATATAGAGATAAATACTTAAAATTCTCTAAGAATACCGTAGTATTTACGTCTTTAAAGAATAAGTATTCGAAATTCTTCTTACTTCCCTACGGTATCTTTAATGTAATTAGCTTATTTTCATTCTGCGCCATTATCGTCGGATTCGGTATCGTTATTATTTATATTAGTTTCAACGAAGACGACTATAAAGAATCTCTAGAAGAAGATAAGGATATAGCGAAAGACGCTGAAGAAGTGCTCGCAGCTAGTCCCCGAAACCTCGATATTCTAGATTACTCCGATACCATCGCTTCTATACTTCGAAAGAATTAGTCTAGAAGCTCGCGTACACCCCCGATTTCTTTAAGTAGTAGCTAAATTAATAAGTAAATTAACTACGCTCCTAGTAAGGCGCCTTCTTCTCGGAACTTAATTTAATAGTCGGATAGATCTCGCCCTTTAATACTTAGTTCGTAATCTTCCCGATCTATAAGTGATCTCCGTATATAAGAGGACCGACCTTCTTAATTAGCTTTAATATTACGCGAGTAATCTCTATGACGCCGACTAAGTTCGCACCTCGAATACTAATTAGCTAGGAGAACTATATTCGACGTAGTAATAGCTAGCCGTCGATAATATCTTCTTTACCTATTTAACCGTAATAATCTAGAATCACTATCACAGCTCTATACCGAATTCTCTATTAAAATATTTCTCTATCTTAAAACTTATTCGTATTCCGTGTCTCTTTACTTCTTTTCTTCGTTGTTCTGCGTATCTATCTTCTTACTTTTTATATCTTAGTTCTTCGGTAAGTATACTTTTTCGACGGCTCGCCTAGAAGAACTTCTAGGCCTTAGAGAGATAGTCTTCTTTTTCTCCGAGTTCCGCGTTAGACTTTATACGCCACAATACTATAGCGTCTCGTTCTACTAATCGGGTATCTTTCCTTCGGAAATACCTCCACTATAGTATTTCATCCGCGACTAATTAATCTACTTCTTAAAAGAGTTATTCATCTTAAATCCTCCTTAATATTTCGATTCTAAACTCTTTCGTAGAAAAGGTTTTCTAAATAATCAGCGGACTCTATCTCTATGAGTAGTCTCATCGTCTTTTAGGGTTAAACCGATGTCCACGTGAATTTTAGTCGTTAACCTCGAACTCCTATTTAGTCGTGTTCTTCACTCTTTAGTATTAACTTTAGTAATTCTCAATATAGCATCTTATTAAGACATTGTCGTAAAGAGCTCGAATCTTCGATGAATAGATTATCTTCCCGCGGTCGCTAACTATAATAGAGCACTTTAGGGTTTGGCGTGCACGTGCAACAACGCACAGAGGCCTGTCCAGTAGATCAGGAATCGGGAACGCGTTTCTGGTTGATACTGACAACAACACCACCAACACCACCCAGAGAGGCAGCGGCTAGGGCTACGAACACCTAGTACAGCGGCAGCATCGAGGAATAGGACAGGACTGATAAAACACTCTCAGGATTTAGGTAGACGGCACCAAAAGCCATGGAATTCATAATACTCTGCTCAATCTGTAAAAAATGAATGGCACACTGCCAGCACTGTAAACTATTCCGCACCTCCTCTCTGCCAGCCCATTTAGGTTTAACATGTGACTAGACAACTTTTTCACCTTGCCACCGCTCTACCAGCCCAGCACAGCCCATTACAGCACAGCCACCTTGCCTTGTTACAATATAAGAAGAACCTTAGTTTAGCGTCGACGCCTTAGCTAATTATAAAGCTATCCCTTACTTTAAACTTCTCCTATTATATCTCTCTCATTATCACTCGCTTTCTTAACGACCTCGCTTAAGATTTAACTATAATCTTCGTCTATTCTCTTAGAAATATTAACTCTTCTTTATACTCTTTAAACGCTCTATAAAGTTATTTAATTATCTTCTATTTAATTTCTTCGAACTTAAGTTCTTTAACGTTTCTAGACCTTTACTACGCTTCGGTTCCCGTATAACTATCTTATAGATCTCTAAGGCGATGGCGAAACGATTCTCAATATCGACTTAAGTATTAGATAAGATAATTTATAAGCGAGCCGTCTCGTAAGTTTTCGTATTAATAATCGCTAAAGAATTCTTAATTACTTAGAGCTTATAGCTACTAATCTTCTACTAAAGATTAGATTTTAGCCGTATTTCCCGGGGTGAAATACTAAAAACGCTATTCCTTAACTACCGAACGAAGAAATCGAATACTATCTTAATTATATTTAATCTATCTTATATAGAATTAATGACTAAGTATAACTATATTATCTTATCGACTATAAAGATTAACTAATAATACTTTTTACTTATTAAGTCGTCGTTAAAGATAATAAGTTATTTTATACTATCGTTAATATTTCTCTAAACTTTAAATTTTATCGGTGCGTTTACGTTTCTATATTAATTAATTTAGAAAAGAAACGCGGCGCCTAAGATAACGGTATATCTTATATATAATTCTTTCTAACTTACTATAATTTTCGTATTAATAAAAGACTTACTAACTTATTTATTATATTTAGAGCTTAGTAGAGCGCTCCGAAGAGTATTACTTAAGATATCGATAGCTCTATAGTTGAAATAGCTAAATAGAACTTAGTAATTTATAGTTCTAAACTTTTCTTCTTATTACTTTATTAATTATTTAAGATTCTTTATAAAATCTTTATAAGGCGCGGCGATTCTTTCTAATTCTTCTAGATATAAGGCGATTTCTTTCTTAGCTATATATAGATAGGCGAATATATATTATCTAGATATATATTTAATAAGTAAGCTTAATACGTTAATTATCTTTTTAACTTCGAATTCGTAATATCGTTATATATCTTCGTAACTAACTAAGAGTAAATTCTTTTCGTAATTCGTTTATTTTATATACTTCTAAATTATTAACTACGCGAATACGATAGAGCTTTTAGAATTCGAAATCGAATTTAGTAAGTTATTAAACGTATTTCTTCCGAGAGAGTATAGTAATAGAACGACTTTAGAAGAGCTAATAATATATATTTCTTAGTTTATAAATTATTATTCGATCTCGATTCTATAAAAGAGCTTAGAAATTCTCGACTTCTTTATACTTAAATTATAGTCGGAACTTAAAGCTATAAAGCCTAAACCGAAGGTTACTATCTATAGTTTCGATCTCTTTATAACGTTTAAGATATTAATCGAATTATTTCTTATTTAATTTATTTATTCTTAATTCCTAAGAATAGAGCGTTTTTCTTTTAGTTTCGTAAGTTATATTAAATTTTCTTATTCTATATTCGCTAAACTAAGTTATATTGAAAGAGTACTTTATTATAGTCGTATAGAGATTAAAGTAATAAGAGTAGACGTAGTAAGAATCGCCGAAGTAGAAGTCTAGTTATCTTAAATAGTTCGCGTATTTAGACGTCTTACGAAAGTATTAAAAAGATTAATAAGATCGGCGAAATTCGTAGCTCGAGGTATAAAAAGACTACTAATACTAGAATAAGTAACGAATCGATAAACTACTAAGTTTAAATTATTCTTAGTAATTAAACTTTACGTAGTAAGTGGTATCACTAGTCTAGATCTTTCTTTAAATATAATTAAATTATTATAGTTTATAGAAAGAGCGCTTATTTAGTATAGCTCGGCCGCTTCTATAAATCCGTACTAACTAAGTATATTTAATTACTCGGAACGGTTACGCTTAGCGATTTACTTATTATCGTTAGATATTTTATCGTCGAGGACGATCTAAACGTCTTTCGTAACTAAATATAGCGAGATATTATAGTGTCGATTCTATTAAATTCGAATAAGACGAACTATTATTTTATATAAGGCGACTTATAGTAGTCAAAGAGATATTACGTTATATTAGAGTAGATATTTCCGAGCGAATTAATACTAGTCTAAGAGTATAGTTGTATTCTCTCCGTATAAAATAATTAATTCGTTAAAGAATTCTATTAACGTTTAAGTAGAAAGCTTTACGAATTCTTCGCGCGAAATAAAAACGTCTCTCTCTCTATACTTATAATTAAAGAGACTTATATTATTTATTTAACCGTATTTAGAAAGTAACTTATTACGTATCTCTACGCGATGATTTCGTCTATTATTAAACTCTTTCTTTTTAGTATATAGACTAAAGTATTTTTAAAACTCTATACGAATATTTAGAAGATCTTTAGTAAAGTCGTAGACTCGTTAGATTATAAAGTCGCGAATTTCTTCTATTTATCGATATTTTAATTTAAGAGAGCTATAGAAGTCTTTAATTCGATTTATATTATCTTAGTCTATAGTAGCTATAGCTTCTTCGAGCGTAACTTCTCTAACGTAGTCTAGATATTTAATAGTAAGAATAGATTAGTTTTTAACGATTTTAATATTAAATACTTAATATTTAGTACTTCTACTAATAGTGATTATAGAAGTAAAATTTAAACGAATTATTAAAGATCTTAGTAAAAGTAATTTAGAATTTTTAAATATCTTAGTAACGTAATAAATCTTTAAGATAAGAAACCGAGAGAAAGAGAAGAAAAGAAAAAAATAATTCGGTTCGAATTATAGTCGTTAAAATACTAAACTTAATAATAAAGTTATATAAAGATTTTTAGACTTACGCTTTTAATATCTTACTTAAAAAGATAATTTTAAGAGTAAAGAATAAGTTAAGAGAGTCTAAAATAATTCGAAATAATATAAGTAACGAAGAATTAAGTTATAAAATCGTAATTAAAAGAAAAATTAATAAGAAGATAAGAACTAAATATTTATATCTATCTTTAGTAAAAATATATATATCTTAGTGTCTCTACGATAAAATCTTAATAGTTTTCGTTTTAAATTATCTCTTTAAACTAATTCTATACTAAACTCGATTTTTTAATAATAGTATCGTTACTAATAGTGTTATTAATATATAATTACTTCGTTATCTTTAGTCTAAACGGCTATTTAATTTATCTTATCTATAACTAATCTTTTAGTTATCTATAAAGATCTTATAATATTCTTACTTAGTAAGTAAGAATTCTTAAAGCTCTCGTTTTCTAACGTTATTACTTTTTATTCGGAATATACTTCGAATCTTAATATTCGCTTTATCTTTTAATGTTTCGAACGGGAACGACTATCCCGATAGCCGTGAAATTTTAGCTAATTAGCGCGCTTTATTTTTTTCTATATAGTGTTTAGATAAATTTAGCTAATTAAAGTACGCGCTCACTTTCTTAGCGTAAATCTTAATTTTTCTTCTTCTTTTATTTACTTCTTACTTTCTTACGTTCGTAGTGTTTTCTTCGCGGCTAAACGAATTACGATACTTTATTTCCTCTTTTCTTTTTTTTATTAACGAGATTCCGGAGCTAATAGAGTTATAGACTTAAACGTATCGTAGTTTAGTTCGAGCGTAAGATTATACTTATCGTCGTTCTCTTCTATATAAACTTTCCGTAAATCTTCGAATTTAAAACGTTATCTTCTTTATTACTTCGTAATAATTAAGCGAAAGAAGTAATAATAAAATCTATATAGTTTATCTCTTAAAAGATTCTTTTAAAATATTTAAATTATTATACTCTCTTCGTATTTAGTTAATTATAGAAGAAATTTCGACTACTACTATTAAGAATAATAATCTTGTCGCTTTATTTCGAAGTCTATAACTACGGTGTAAATAAATTTCTCTTTACTTCGAGAAAGAGAAATCTTCGTCTATAGAATCTTTTATCTTCGCTAAGTACGGCGAATTCGAAGTTATTATTCGTTATTACTCGTCGTCGTCGACGAAGTCTTCTAGTGATAAAGATATATCGGTTAAAAAGTTCGCTAGTCTCGAATAGAATCTCTTTAGGCGACTAGTAGTATAAGTATTACTTAATTAAGCTCTATTAAGCTTCGCTAATATATATATACTCTTCTCTTAATTCGCTTTTATAATTTTAAACGGCCTAAACTATCGAAAGACTAATTTCTTTTTTATAGATATATTTATTAATTCTATAGTGTTATAACTAAAAACTAATATACTTACTTTAAAAAGTTCGAAATATAAGCTATATCGCTTATTAAAATACTTCTTTCTAAGCCTTCGTATTCTATTTAGATAAGCTATTATCTCTTTTAGATCTTTATCTTATCTTTCGAGAACTCGGGCTCTTATAGTAATTAAGTCTATAGTATCGATAATCTTATTTTAATTTATAATATTTTAGATCGTAATCTTAAGCTTAATCGATAAAATCGATCTATTTAAGAATTTAATCTTATATAATATTATCTCGATATCGGCTTTAATAATTATTTAATCTATCTAAAGAATAATATAAAGATAGTATATTTATATATCTTTTTTATTCGTTTAATATATCTTTAAAAGAGTATTTATAATATCTCTATATTTTATCTCTACTTATCTATTTATTTAAGAGTAATAAACCGAAGTAATTACGCGTTTAATTTTATATTTTTCGGTGAGTTCTTTTATTTATTTCTTATTCTTAAATTCGTCGTTATATATTAATCTTCTAAATAAGCTATAACGATAAATAATCTCTTCGTATAAGAACTTCGTTACTATTATATTATTAATAGAGATAATATCTCTAAATTTAACCTAGCCGCTTATATTACTTTAAGCTTTTATAAGGTATCTTTTTCTCTAAGATATTAGTATTAAAGTATAATCGATACTAATTTACTTTTAATATATATCGACTAATATTAAAAATATTTCGTTATATAATCTTTTACTTTCGCGGAACTAATATTTAGAGTAAATCTTAACGAATTTCTAAACGTCTTAATACTAACTCTTCTAGAAATAACGATCGAATACTCGCTAATATATAGCTTTACGTTTAAAGTGTTTAGTATTATTATATATTACTTTAAGAATTCTTTTTTTCTTAGTATTATTATTAATCACCCGTCTACTTAGTCTATTCACTATTAGTTTTCTAAATAGATAATTCTCGCGGACGAAGAAGTTTATTAAATTCTTTTATAATTATTAGAAATTCTTATTACTTATTCTATAAGAACGCTATTAATCTTAAAAATACTTCGTAAGCTACTTCGAATCTTCTAAGTATTTATCTTCGAAGAGCTAAACTACGCGCGATATTACTAAGCTCGCGGATTAATTTCTCGCGCGTACTACTACCGATCGTATTATTACGAAGTCTCGACGAATAATATTTTATTTAATCGGACGAATATTTTCGCGAACGATTAGTATTTTTATCTTAATCTAATCGTTAATCTCTTCTTCTCTCTTCGTCTCTTCGAGATCTTTCTCGATCGAAGAACGATAAGATAAAGTATTCGTAACTATATTTTTCTTATTAAATATATATTATATATTAAAGTTAAATTTACGAATCTAGATTAATTATTAATTAATTACTACTTTTAGTAAATCTATTGATTATCGATTAAGCTACGTAGCGAAAGTTATTATATTAGTTTCTACGATAAAGCGTATAGTATATAACTATCTTTTAAACTTCTTAAGAGCTTTTAGTAATTCTCGAGCTTCTTTCTTAAGGGTATCGTATTTTAGCTCGACTTTTATTTATACTTTACTCTCGTACCTTATAGCTCGACGTATTTCGATGATCGAATTAATTTATATAATTACGTCTTTCTATTCGCGACCGCTTACGTCGACTATAAGAATAATCTATTCGCTATTCTTACTATAATTTAAGCTAACTAAAGTAAGAGACGACGATAAAATAAGCTTTAAGGCGCTTATACTTTCATTTTAAGCTCTTTTCTAGATCTAAACTATATTCTTTTAGAGTAAGACGTATAACGGTTTAGTAATAATTACGAAATGAAAGATTTAAACACAATAATATACGTAGATTCTAAGAAAGCTACGAAGTTTTAATTAGTTCGTCGAAATAGATTAGTTTTAAATTTTATCGATCTTCGATTCTTAAGAATATTATTTATCTTAATTATAAATATATTTAACTATCTTAATTCTATTTATATAAAGCTATAGCTTCTAGTCTATAATCGTCGCGCCGACTCTTTCGAGATTAATTAGTATCTCGTCTAAATTCGTTAAATACTTTAATATAAAGTAGCGTATTTCTAAAACTACTTCTTTCTATCCGTAATCGATCTTTAGTTCTTTTATCGCGATATTATTTAAGAATAGTCGTATACGTTTCGAAATCTATTTATATAAGATACGATTCGTAATATATATAAACTAAGTCATAGAATTAGTCGCTTCTTAAGGTAATATTACGTATCGAACTAACTTAATGAATATATAAATACTCGTAAGGTCTCGGCTTTCCTTTATAAGCTCTATTTAATTATATTTAGAAAGCTAGTTTAGAAGGAAAGTTATCTATATCTTTAAGAATTCTTTAGTAAAGTCGTTTAAAAAAGAGAGTAAGTTAGCGTTCCTTATTATCACCGAATTAATATTCTAAGTAGTAATTATTAGTCGATATTCTCTAGACTTTTTCTTTTTAATTAGAAAGAAGAGATTTCTATATGAGCTATAACTAAACTTAAAGAGACGCGACTAAATCTTATTCTTAATTAGTTTAATTACGATCGACTTAAGTATCTTAGAGACTAGAAAACTCTTCGTCTATTATAGAATATACGATATAATTCGGATTATCTACGGCGGCGCTATATCGTAATGAATTCTTTTAATCTCTTCGATATTCTAGGCTAACGCGCCTTCCTAGTTATATAGAATTTTCACTAAAATCTCCTTCTTTAGAGATATTAAGTTAGATTCGATGATTAGTTTTTCTAAACGCTTCGATATTAAGCGTTCTCCGTAAGAAAAGATTATAAGTCTAGAGTATATTTATTTAGAGAATCGATACTATCGTTCGTTAAACGTAGCTTTTTTTTTCGTAATTATTCTTACTCTTTAGTTCGATAATTCTCTAAGTATTAAGCCGTTCTATTAATCGATATTTATAGACCTTATCTTATTAGCCTTTCTCTTATAGAGAGTATTAATTTAAGCTTTTAAAGACCGCTTAGATCTAAGATATTTATATCGCTATTTATTTTCTAAATTTTATCTTAAGACTTCGTCGTTAACTAGTTTTAACGATCTTACGAATTACTTATTATCTTATACGTCGAAAAGTTTAGCTAAGAATCGTAGCTCCTAGAGATCGTCGTCGCCTATTACGAAGAGATTCGTTATCGAAATTAAATTATCGCTCTAGTCTATCTTAAAGTCGAGAACTAACGTCCTAGATTTCTTCTAAGCTCTTATTAACGCGAGTATGAGCTTCTTTATCGTCTTATACTCACCTAGTCTTTTAAAGAGGCTAAGTATATAAGCTTAAATATCGTAGATATATCTCGATCTTTATCGAAGTTAGAAGTAGTCTGTGCGACTATTTATACTTTCTTATCGACGTAGCTATTCGTTAAATCTATAATATAAGTATCTTCGTTCTTTTTTTAAATTAATTCTTAAGTTATCTTCTAAAATAGTTTTTCTAAAATAAAACGATATATTAGGTCTATAATATTCGTTATATAGACGTTTATTAAGATCTCGATCTTAGCGATATTAATTATAAAATCTTTAATTATTTCTATAAACTTTTCTTAATCGCTATTAAAGTCTACGACGTCGTAGATAAACTTAGCTTTTTATATATATTAAGATAGTTCTATCTCTTTAACTAGAGCGAGAGTCATTAAATTAATCTCGACTTTAATATTTAATAAGAAGTTTTTATATTTATCTCTTATCTTAATAAATAAATAGAGACACTCACTATAATATAGTCTTAGACGAATCGAGCGATTTATTAATAAGTTTATTTATATCGTACCGACTTTAGTAGTAAATTTCTCTTCCGCTTATATAAGTCTTACGTCGCTATCTCTCGAAGTATAGCTCTAATGAATGAACTCTTACTTATCTTCGTCGTAATACTAATATTTACGGAAGAACTACTCATTCCGAATCTCTTTTATCGATAGTAAGTTCTCTATTCGAATTAAGACTTCTTAGTTCAATAAATAATTTACGATCTTTCCGATATTATTTAGATCTTATAATAATATCTTTCGAAGAGGTCTAGACCTAAATAGTCCGTATATAGTCTCTTTTATAATCTAAGAACGTAATAATATTTAATAAAACTAGGAAGGCTCTAATAAATCTTTCATTACGGTATCCTAGGAGATCGGGTTATATAACCGCTTATTCTATATATTATATAGAGAAATTCTTAGCCTTTAATTAGTCGAGCTAATTGAATTCGGCGAATTATCTACGATTCCGTTATATATAATTTCTTTATTAGATCTCGCTCATCGCGTTATATATCGTCTCGATCCTTCTATAAAAGATTCGTAAGTCTTAATTCGAGAATATTTCGCTTATATATATTCGTCTTATTAAGAAGCTAAGCGCTTTCCTAGAGTATCTACGTAAGCTTTATTTTAGGGTTAGTTTACATGAATTCCTTTTAAATCTATAGTATTCGAGATATAAAAATTATCTTCGAAGTCGTTTAGAGCAGCGTAATTAAATCTCGATTTAACTACGTAGATAATACTTAATCTCGCTACTAATAGCGTAGAATTAAAGTCTCGTATACTATAAAACTATTTAAACGTAACTTCTAAATTCTTATCGATCTCTCGCGTAACTTATTTTAATCTTTCTATCTTTATCTCTCTCGTAGAAATTAATAAAATAAGTAAAGAGCGATCTTAATCTTAGAACTTTCTAAGAGTAATTCTATATTCTAAATTAAGATACAACGCTTCTATAGCTTTTTAGTATACTCACTAAGAGTTATCTCGTAGTACGTATCCCGGCTAATTATAGAGAAAGTAATTTTCTTTAAAATTACTTAAGTTTAAATCTCGTCGACTAAACTACTCACCGTAGTACTACGGCTTCTCTTCGAATTAAACTAAACGATTCTAGAACTACTAACCGCGCGAGGACTAAATCGCTTTCTAAGAAACGCTCTTTAATATCTTAATTAGTCGAGTTAGAAAGTCTAAAGTAATAGCGTCTCGTATCTAGATCGATAGTATTAATACTTTCATTAAATAAGTTAATTTTTCCACCGATTAATTATTACTCTTAGAGATAGAAGATCGATTTACTAGCGATAAAGTATTTTTATCGAACTTCGTTTTACCATCCGTGCGGTCGTCACGACGATATTATTCTTACGATTCTTTCTTTCGAACGACTAAGAGTCGAGTCTTTCTTTTATACGCTAATTCTTAAAACTTTTCGTCGAGTACTTCTTACGTAAACTTCTTATTTTTATTATTAATATTCTATAGCTCTTTTATTTAATTTTAGTATTTCTAAAAGTTCGAATTCTTCGACTTTCGATTTATTAAATTCTATTTCTTTCGAATCTTATCTATATAAGTCTTTAGTAATCTAAATAAAAGAAGACAATAGTAAGTATAGTTAATCTCGACTTCGGTTTTAATTAAATAAATTATAGCCTTACGAAATTAACGAAGATATAGCTCTAAGCTTTAAGATTTCTTTCGTCGATACTTCGCGAGTATCTAAAGATATTAAATACTTATTATTCACTATACTTCGTCTTAATCTTTATATTTATCTAAGATCTTCTCTTTAAACTTTTTCTAATTTATTACGTTATACTTAGCGAGCTCTTTATAATATTCTTTCTCTACTTTAAATATAAAGCGAATAGATCTACGAATATATTCTCCGCTTAATATAATTTAGTTATTGTGGAATATCGCCCTCTAAAGGTTTATATTAAA